>NW_006203612.1:443421-466406 GCF_000334495.1 Tupaia belangeri chinensis | reverse complement strand
AAAAAAAAAATAAAAAAAAAAAAAATGATACGTGCTGGCAGGAGTGTGGTGAAAGGGGAACTCTCTTACACTGCTGGTGGGAATTTAAATCGGTCCAGCCACTGTGGAGAACATTTGGAGATTGCTCAAAAATCTACAAACAGAACTATCATATGATCCAGCAATCCCATTCCTTGGTACCTACCCAAAGGACAGAAGAATACTTCATTGGAAAAGTGCTTGCACATCAATGTTTATTGCAGCACTAGTCACAATTGTTAAGTCGTGGAAACAACCCAAATTCCCATGAACAGATGAATGGATTGAAAAACTGTGGTACATATACTCAATGAAATACTATTCAGCCATTAAAAAAAAAATAAAAATAAAAAAAAAAAAAACACCTGGCTTTTGACAGGAAGTGGATGAATATGGAAGATTTACTGCTGAGTGAAGCAAGTCCAGGCTATGAAGGAGAGGCATTGTATGTCCCCACTTAATATATACCAAGTGTCTGCACTCGATGACTGAAACTAATTTACTAAAGGATATAGAAACACAGTATACAGATGTAAATACCAGATATAGTGTGTGTGAAAGAGGAGGGTCTGAGGAAGGACATTTAGAAGAAAATTAGGGAGGCAAAGCATTAATGACACAAAGAAATGTGGTATTAGCTGTTGAAGATATTTTGTAGTTTTATCAACTGTACTAGGGAGAAATATTCACCTGTTGAAATGTCCATTTTGTAAGACAAATAATAATGTGATTGAATGTATAAAAGAAAATGAAATAAAAAATTTAAAAAAATTTTTAAAAAGTAAAATAAAAAAGCCCCTTTTCATATACATTTGAAACCTCAGTTCCTGTACAGCTTTATTTTAGACCTAGGAGTCCACTGCCTAAGTCATGTGGAGAGTTTTGAATGTACTCCTCTCATTAAAATTATTAAGACATCTGAAAAAAAAAGTACATATTACTGAGGGAAGTAGATTAGGTTTTTTTTTCCATTTTATTTTTACTCTGTATGTTGAATTAATAAACACATTTTTTATCTTAATTGCTATCTGTGGACTCAAAACTTAATTACTGGTTACTTTTTGCAAGCTGCTACTGTTCAAATGTGTATTTATTTGTGTCTTCAGTGACTAAAATGCAGTATTAGACATGCTATGGGGATATAATTACCTTGAATGACTGGATATTTTTAAAAATTATTAAGATAAATGTGGTTTATAATTTTAATAAGTTACTAATTATTTATAAAGAAGTAATATAATTAATGCTGTAGAATAGTAGCAATAAATAATCCATACACAGAGTTAAACTCAAAGTTGCAATTTCTGTTTAACATAGTTTTCTTTAACTATAATTGATCCCATTGGACAATGAACCTTTTTGGATCTAGAACAGTGTCTTTTTCATCTTTACATCTCTAACACTTAGCACAGTTCCCAGAGCACACAATCCACTCAATAAAAGTGTTTTAAATGACTGAATCATTTGTTTCCAAAAATATTTCAAATACATAGAAAAATAATGATTTGGAGATACTACATATTAAAAATCTATGATCATCAATATCCAACTATTTTATATTTATTTACTAAAAAAATAATAATTTACTGAATACAGGGAAGCAAATTGATTAAAGACATAAATTTTGAAGATAGATCCAAGTTTTATTTTATTTACTTTTTTTAGTTGTCAGAGGGCATGTACACTCGCAAAGAGAAAAAGAGAGAATGTACCTCTCAAAGGAGCATGGTCACACCACAATCCTTTTTTTTTTTTTCCATTTTTCTATCCTGTCAGGATTTAAATTTGAATTGCCTTTGGCCATGTGGGGTTGGGTTCTGAATGCACAATGCTTAATCCCTACACTAGGGTTCCAACTATTGTTATTAAAATTCATCTTCAAGTATAAATCATAGGCAGTTTACTTAGCAATTTTTCTTTGAAAAAAATTGCTAACTTCTTAAGACACATAAAATTATCTGAAAGAACTCATGGTTTTAAAGAAAAGAAAAGTATCTATGTTTATTTGTATAAAAATAAATTTATTGGAGAAGATAAAAATGAACACCTATGTTTTTTCTTCTGTGTGTATATACATTTTAATTTTATAAGTAGATATCCATATTTTATGTACAATTACAAGAATTATAACTCATTTTCCATAAACTATACCAAGTGTTTCTGTTATATGTTCACATGCATTTAACAGATGCCTTAAAAATTGAAAAATATTTCAGTAAAATGATGTACTACAATTTATTTAACTATATTTGTTTAATAAATTTTGGCAATTTTTGAACATTATAAAATCATTTGTATTAAACTCCACAGGTCTCTGTTTTATCATCTATTACTAGATAAGGAAGAAAGTCATAGTATAAAAATTATATGTTTTTAAAAATGATTTAACTTCATTTACTTATTATTATTTTAAATTTTCCATAGTCATGTGAACTCACCAGAGAGAGAGAGAGAGAGAGAGAGAGAGGGAGGGAGAGTGAGAAAGAAGGAGCAGGAAACTGAGAAAGCAAGCCACCAGGACTGGGTATCAAACCGCTCGACCATGTGGGAGTCCATTGCCTTAACCACCACGCAACTTGCTGGCCTCAAAACTTACTTTTTTTTTTTTTTTTTTTAATGAGAGAAGATTATATGGTTCATTTAAAGCACAGAGCAGAGTGCTTGACACATAATTTTCTTTTTTTTTTCTTTTTTTTTTTTGGAGAGGTTTCTGCTATACAGCGTGTGCGCTCGCCAGACAGACAGAGAGAGACAGAGAGACAGAAAGTGAGAAATCACCCCCCAGGGGGGATGGCATGCCGCAATCCCTTCTCCTCCATTTTCCTCTGGAGATCTTGGGCACGCACACACACGCTCCCAGCATGAGTTTAAGCCCCCAGGCCTGGAACTCGAACCGCAGTTGACTATGTGGGAGTCCAGCGACATAGCCATTACACTAATTGCTGGTCCTGACACATAATTTTTAATAAGCAAATGTACTATGATTAATATTACTAAGAGTAACAATGCTCTATTCATCTACATGAAAGAAACCATATAGAAAGAGGCTATCCAGAGTAAGTAGGTGAATCTACCTACTCAAGGTCCATGGTCTATTTATTTACTTGATGTTCATTATGATATTCCTATTACTGTTTTGCTGAAGATTAAACTATTAGACATCTGTTCAATTCTTCTCTTCACATAAAAAAAGTAAAATGTGAAGGATAAGCATCTTTTTAAGGATTTGCATTCAGAAATCGAATGCATCATTTTCAATGAAATTTCATTGACTGGAATTTAGTCACGTCATCCTTAGCTATGGGGGATACTGAGAAATGTAATCTCTGGGTAGGTAGAATTGGGACATTATTACTATGGGAAACAAAGGAATAAAAGCTATTAGAGAATCATCAAGCTTGGCCACAGTTAATTTCCTTGAACATTCAAGAATCCTTAGATATATTTCTTGGAATACATACACCTATTCACCCCCCACCACCACCAAGGGAGACTATTTCAAAGCTCCATATTTAGCTCTAAAGCCATGATTTCTATCCAGTATGCAAGAACATAGGGCTCTCTATTATAAATCTTCACTTTATGCAAGTTATTTGCTTTCCTACACATACAAAAATAATATTCTCTAGTGGTGTTACAGCTGTATGACTTCAATGAAACTCCCAATCTGAAGCTACCCATTTTGAAAAGAGGAGAATAGGTGGAAATAGGGATGCACAGTCACTTTTCCATAACAGTTATTACATTCTAAGTAGCAAGAATTATAAAGATTACCTGATCTTATAAACTTTTTCATTAATGTTTGATTTTTGTTTCATTTGCTTTTTTTTAAAAAAAAAAAAAAAAACCTGTCCATTGGTGATCACTAACTCTTCTGTCTAGGAAATTCTTCCCTGTTATCCTGCATGGTCACGTGAAATGGCACTGGAATGTGCCTCACCTCCAGTGGCATTGCTAATTTTTTTTTAATGTTTTGTTTTTGTTTTATTTTTTTTTTTTTAAAAAAAAAAAAAAAAAAACCTGTCCATTGGTGATCACTAACTCTTCTGTCTAGGAAATTCTTCCCTGTTATCCTGCATGGTCACGTGAAATGGCACTGGAATGTGCCTCACCTCCAGTGGCATTGCTTCTCCAGCCTGCTTCTCTGTGTGACAGCTGCAGGTCCAGAGGTTACAAGTTGCTTTAGGAGATGCAGAATTCCAGATATTGAGGTGATGGTTTTGATTTCTTTCAATATATGCTCAGCACGAAGGTGTTTCTAGACTACTGTCAGTCAGTTCTAAGTGGAACTCACTAAATCCAAATGTGTCATCTAAATCCAATTTTTAAGTATAAATTCTCTTGTTTATTAAGTTATCTCTTCTCAGCTCATGTCCCTCCTTCTCGATTTAATGAAAAGTGACCATCTAAGTGCTTAATTTTAGTGGAAAGAATATTTGCTAGGGTATAGACTCCTATTTCTGGTGGAAGACATTTAAAAGGGTATTTTGAGAAAGGTTCTGAGTTTATCTTATCTCTGGTCGTTGGGGGTAGAGAATCAGATTTTTTCCCCCCAATATTGCAAGGCTTCAAATTGTAAGACCTGAAGTTTCAGCAAATTTAAACTACAGGCAGGTAACAGTTTCCTCATCAGAGAAGGGGAACTGCCTGCAAACATTAAACTGCCTAAAATTGGTGTGATTTTGCTTCTTGTCAAAATTAAAAGCGACTTAATTGTGGACAGCACTCAGTGTGGTTCTGCCTGATGTTTCTTCACGACACTCATTGTGTGTACTTTTGGTATGACCATTTTATTATTTCGGGGTGCCATAACATACAAAAACTGGGTGGCTGAAACCAAAGAAATGTAGTCATTTTTTTCACACTTCTGGAGACTGGAAGTTCAAGATAAAGGTGTTTACTGATTTGGTTTTTTTTGTTTTTCATTTTTTGGGGTTTTTTTGTCCTTTTTTCTTGACTTGTAGATGGTCATCTTCTCACCCAGTCTTCCTATAGTCTTTTTTATATAATAAATGATTATTCTGAGCAGGAGTACATTCATACTGTGTATATAGTCTGTAATTTAAATTTTTAATTTACTTATTAATTTATTACTCATTTATTTTTACCTCACACTATGCCAAAAATATTTTTTAAATGTTCAGAAAGTTAATTTAACACTAAAATATTTGTGTATCTATAAATTTATATATTAAGTATAAATATATTTATTCTTATATTTATCCTTATAACATATACTATAAGTATATATATAAATATAAATAAGTATAAGTATACATTTATTTATACTTACATTATTTATTCATACATGTTCTATAAATTTATATACTTTATATATTATATATAACACTTATATATTGTATATAATTACATATATAAATTGAATATGTATATATATATACACACACATACATATTTATATTTCTACTACCAACTCTAATATTGTGTTTGTACTATAATGACTTGGAAAGAAATATTGCTGTTGCAAACTATTCAGCTTGTGCCAAATATCCTTGCTCTTCTATTTCTTATTCAAAATGTCATGTCTTTCAGCTGTTCAACTTTCAGATGCCAAAACTCAGTAGGTTTGCATCTGCTGGCTCCATTTTCTTGTTCTAAATTAAAAATTGATTGCTGAATGAAAACTTAATCAATGATAAATTATCTATATGATGTCACTGTTGAAAATAACCATAACAAATACATGTCTTTTGCCAGGTATATAAGACATCTAAAATTACAGTTTTCTATTAATACTTTTCAAGTAGTGAAAGACAACTTTTAAAAATTTAATAAAGAAATCTATATCATATATACATATATGTAATATGTTCTATGCAATATAGAATATACAAATTTTATTTTTATATCTATCCATAAGCGTTATTGATACACTGAGAACCCAAGTGACATATTTAGTTGGTTTTATGAAAGGAAAGGAAAATCCAAAGTTCATCACTCTGCCAGTAGAAGCAAAGCAATGGTACAAAGACTACAATATTTGAGTTTATATTGAGAATATACGAATATGAGTTTGTACTATTTGATTAAACAAAACCCTGCTTATGCTAGTCCAGCATGAATTCAAATTTCTGCTGTACCTTCTCATTGAAGTGCTTTCACAAATCTTTATCTTCACAGAACCCAAGTGCTATTTTATATTTACTTTTTTAATTTGAAAAATTATCTTGCTTTATTTTGTTGGTTGTTTTTCATTTTATATTTATAACATTTATTGTCAATTTTGAGATATATTAAGTTTCATTATTAAAATTAAAATTGACCAGCACCAGCAGGTGGCGTGGGGGTTAAGGGCGCTGGATTCCCACATTGCCAACCCCTGTTTGAGTCCCAGACCTGGCAGCTTCTCATTCTCTCTCTCTCTCTCTCTCTCTCTCTCTCTCTCTCTCTCTCATTCTGTACATCTCTGGTTAATAAAAAAGAAATAAAAGTTAAATAAAAATACTTCTTTAAAAAAAATTAAAATTGACCATAAATAATTGGAATGATGGCATGAAGAAAATGGATATGATGAAAGCAATATGTATACATGATTGAAAACCAAATAAAAAACTGAATCTCAAACCAAATTTTAGACATATACAGAAATAGATGTAGTTCATGTTTATGAAATAATGTATTTATGTTTTAGTAATTTACTTCAAGTGTAATTTCTCCTAATGGTTAAGGTCAATATTGGTTATATTCCTCCTTGCCTGACACCTGCAAAAACTAAAATTAAGGAAAAGAACTATTTGGGGTATGAGTGTCAATTCTTATCTACAGGATATGAGAGGGGTTTAGAGTTTATTTATTTATTGGGAGGTTGAATGACCCTGAAAGGGTCTTGTCACACAGACATCCTTTCTGTTCTCCAGTTACTAGGGATCATTAAAATAACCACAGATGTGCCTGGCATGCGTAGGCTGCCCCAAGAGCCAACCAGACCCCTCCTACATAGCTCCAATATCCCATAACCACACCTGCCACCTGCACCATCTCAACTATTAAGACATTACCTTCTTTTTCCCTCACACTCTGCACGATTTATATAATAGGTATCAATTAGTATCAGCTGGAAATCTCCTCTAGGTAAGACATAACATCTTATTTTAAGAAAACAACCCAGGCATAAAAAGTTTTCCGGCTGGATTAACAGGAAAAAATCTAGACACACTAACGTTTGCAGCTCCATCTGAAGGCTTTACGTGTCCTGACTTTCACCTCACTAGAGCTGAGCATGACCGGTGCGGAGGTCAGAATGCTCCGACGTAGATCTGGTGGCCCTAAGCTCATCTTACCATGTTGACTAGCATCTATTCTTGTTCTGATGTTCGTAATTTGTTCTCATCAATGCTTTGCCAAGTGAACAAATGAGTCAAACCTTAAATACAGTGTATTTTTAAAAAATGATCTATCAGAAAAAGTCACAGGAAGAATTTTATTAGTAGCACTTTAAAATAGCATATTAAAAATATCCAGGGGATATTTAAAATGCTGAGTTTTTAAAAATGGACTTCTTGTTCCTGTTTTTGTTTTACTACCAATTATATAGCACAGTAAAAGGATTATGTTAATAGAATATGTTTCCCTTTACAGTTTTAATGCCTGGATAAAGACCTATTATTATTTAAGATACAGTAGCAGAGATCTAAAAAAACTAATTGATACATTAAATATAATATAATTAAATATATTTTAATTTTCCTTTCAAAAAATGCTCTTTTCTATGCACAATTTGATTTTTCATCTGTATAGTGTTCTCAGTGACATTTTTGCGGCAGTATTGATATCAAGTGGCAGTGCCTTGCACGTAGTACTTGCATAGTCACATACACGTCCAAAATTGGCCACAGACAACATACTACCCCTCACTCCAATCATCAGTCTCTGCTCAGTTGTGTCTCCCAACAGTAGTGTCCTTTTGCTCTGAGCAACCAAACCTGTGGCAATTCGCTGTTGTCAAAAGGTCTATTTTATGGCATGTTCTTAATTCTGGTTAATTCTTTTATGGCATGTTCTTAATTCTAGCAAATAGTTGGCTGGATTCCTTTATGGCGTTTTAACATTTGTTATCTTTCTATTTCTAAGCAGTCCAGTCATTTTTCAGAGAGCGATCCCTAGACAGATGGCTCACTCCCCAGCTATTGCATGTCTCTGATAGGTTGGTACATTCTTTCATCATCAAAACACTTAAGAGATATGCTAGGTTAATAAGCATTTTAGGTCAGAAAGCAAAAGGGAATCTAGCCAATTAAAGACAAGAAACTCATGAAAATTTGAATAGTTTTCTATAGGATAAGGTGAAATACTTTATAATAGAGACATCGTTTTGCATAAACTCGCTTTACGTGAAGTTAAGTGAATTACATAAAATATAAATAGGTTACCATTGAGAGAAACCTTGACTGGAGAGTTGTGCAATCCTGGGTTCCAGCTTTTAAAGCCATTTGAGCCATTTAATGACAGTATTAGTTCCCATGATTCCTTCAAGTGTTCAGGAGAGGAAACATTAGCTAACTCAAAAAGGGCTGTGTGCACTAAATGAGTAAGCTAATTGATTAATAGTTTTAGTTGTTTCATTTTATTTATCAGATTTCAAAATGCCATCTGATTCTCTTTAAAGTCCTATAAGAATATATATACATATTATTTATTTTATTTATTATTATTATTTTATAAATTTGTTATAGGGCACATGCATGAAAGAGAGAGAGAGAGGGAGAGAGAGAAAGCAAACCATCAAGTCCAGGACTAGAATTGAGGTTGGCCATGAGGGAGTCTAGAGCCAAGAATATGTTTTTTAAATGCCTTAGGATATATGATATTTTTATAGTCATTTAATTTGTTTGTTTTATACTTCAAATTACAGACTTCCTGAGAGCAGGATCAAAGTTTACATTTCTTGATTATCTTCATAGTCTTTTTTCTAATGAATGCAAAATAGTATTTAAGCATTAGGTTGTTAATTGTTTGAAGTCAGCAGGGAAGAATATTCCCTCTGGTGGAGCTTCACTGCAATGTCCTCCAGAAATCCTACATTATCAGAAAACAATTTCAGTGCAAGTTTTTCTCCATCAGCAACATTTCTCTAATTAATCTCAATTCTTTAACTTATTTATTGAATCAGAAACTCTTTAAAATAGATAAACAAAACAATGGCATTATATACAAGGTCAGCATACTCAGTTAAGAAAAAAAAAAGAAATTAATGTAATAAGTGATACAATAAATTTATGTGCCAGTGCAAGGAAGGGGGGCAAACTATGACTTTCCAGACTCTCTCCTTAGATGATGTGTCCATACTGAGAGGTAGACAAAAAACAAAAAAGAATTCCAGCTATAAAGTAGTCATGCATGGAGCAGTAGAGGATTCCCATGAGAGAGAATTCTGTACACAGGGAACTGCAAATTGTTCAGGACAGTGAAGTACAGAGTGAGAACGGTCTGAAGGGTTAGATCCTGCAGAGCTTACCTAGCATGTCTTCTTAAAAAGTTTAGGGTGCTTTCTGGAAATGATATGCTCCTGACAGATTTTAAAATGGGAAAGGACTTGGTTAGAGTTGCAGTTTTAAAAGATTAGTTTATGGCAGTTTGAAGGGCAGGGAAAATGAGAAAACCATAGAAGCAGATCAGTTAGAACTCAAGTAAGGAAATAAGTAGTGGCAGTGAGGATGGAGTTAGTAGGCTAAAAAGCTACATAGGAGAAAAATAAATTAAAATATTGTAATGTGAATAAGGAAAATGTCGGGGGTTAGGTTTTTCTGAAAGCAGATCTTATGGAGGAGCTTTGTGAGAAGTTCCTTCAAGACTGCTCTAAGAATTACCCCCTGTGTAGGAATAAAAGAAACAGGATTGAGCTGAAAGTGAAGAGGGGCTACAGATGTGCTCTCAGTGAAAGTGACTCTTTCTCCAAAAAATTCTGAAGCCGGGATGGCACGTCAGAATTTTTTCAGAATTGCCTATCACTGAACTTGACCTTGAAAGTGCCATTGAACAAAACAGCTCTCTCTGTTTCCAGGCGGTAGTGTTGGGGACCTGACTGGTTTGTCCACCCTGGGCACTGAGTATTTCAATCCCATGGATAGTGGGAGATGGAGCAATGCACCACTGCATCCACATCGCCAAAGAGAAGGAAAAAGGAGATGCTGAAAATGAACTCAGTTACACGATTAAAGTGATGGAGACAATTTCTTAAAAATATATGTTTTTAATGATAGTATTAATATGATGTAGTACCATTCACACTTTTGAGAACAACCAAGAAGAACAACAGACAACTTTTCTTAGTGTCCTTAAAGAAATTGAAAAGGCCAGTACAAATGTCTCATGCTAAGTCATTGACAGTGTGTCCTCCCTGGAATAATCAGAAACACAAATGCAAAAATTAAAAGACTGGCTATTTGGTATTCATCTCTCTGAATACCAAAGTGCAGTCCAACATTTAAACCAAGTGTTTTCTATTCTGATCCTATCTTTCCCCTGAGTTGTAACTAAATTAATAGTTAACCAAACAGACTATAAGAAAGATTAAAATTGATTATGTCTGACATTACTCTTAATTGTCATTACACACTCAATCACCATATTTATAAAATCTTTTTGTTATTATATCTTTAATTAATGAATTTTGGCCAGAAGGGACATGTCTTCACCAAAAATAGCCACTCAGAGGGACAGAAAAAAGGAGAGAGAGAGAACAAAGGGAGAGAGGAAGAGAAAGAAAGAAACCCCAGTAAGGCATGGTCCTATCACAATCCCTTCCTTTCTTTAATCATCCCACTGGGATTTGGAGCACACACACATATGCACCTAGCATGTCTCTCAATCTGCCAGGGCAAAATCTGAGCCACGGGTAGTTATGTGTAATCTGACTCTCTTAACCATTAAGCCATAGGGTTGGCCCCATATTCCTATTTTATTAAAAGTTTGTGTATCTACCTGTACAACTTGATGTCATTATCTGATATTTTGAATCGTTTCAGTGGACAAGTTTTTGGTATTGTACATTTTATTCAAACACACACACACATATTTATTGACCCCTCAGGGCTGTGGATTTAAATCTTTTGATTTATAAATAGTTGTTACTGTATAACCTAGTTAATAAGGCCAGCCCCTCACTGTCAAATCTATCAACCAAATTAGATTATCTCTTCAAAAAGATATAATTTTATCTTTCTTCTTCCAAGGCATGTCTCTTCTCACATCCAAATTCTAATTCTAAGATAGGAAAGGTGGAGGAAGGAAGGGAAAGAACAAGGAAAGGATGCGTATTCAGGCCAGAAAAGCACTTATGGCTGTTGAGAATCTAGAAATGAATTCTTGTTAAAGAAATGCACATGAGCCTCTGAGAATTGTTTGAGTGCTTCTAGAAGCTTATTTATTCCAGTTTGAAGGCTGTTGCTTCATGGAAAGAAGTCTGCTTAGCTCAAAACGGTTTGTACAATCATTACTTTTTATGTTCACTAACCATTTTTTATGTTATGTTAATACCAGGATTTAGGCAAAAAAGTTACTTCATATTTCTACAATATTTATCACTATGTCTTCCTATATCATACACTCATTTGCTTCTAAATTTATTGCCCGTTTCTCACCACAAGAATGCAAACTATTTGATGTACTACAAGCTGCACCTTGTTCATAGATTTCAAGAAATGTAGAAACAACCAAACCATTTCTAAAAAAATATATATATATAAATTTAAACAGTTTTTGCTTGTTTGTTCTTACAAACAACCATGAATAACTCGGCATGAGACATAAAGGATATGCAATGAACTGTGAAAGCAGAAGAAATGAAGTTCTAAAAATGTCTTTTTCTCTTTACCCATACTGCCAAAGTAATAAAGCCATTGTCATTCTATTTGTAGGTCTTTGCAGAATCCCCATACAGTTCTCCACAGAGGCTGTACTAATTTACATTCTTACCAACATTACAGGAGAGCTCCCTTTTCTCTCTGGCCTCGCCAGCCTTTATCATTCCTTTTTTTTTCAATCTTAGCCATTCTGACTGGGGTTAGGCAGTATCTCATTGTGGTTTTGATTTCCATCTCTGTTATGATGAGGGAGTTGAGATGTTTTCATATGCTTTTTGGCTGTTCATATGTCTTCCTTGGAGAGTTCAGCTCATTTGTCTGTCTCTTGATTGTTTTTGTTTTGTTTTGTTTTTGATGAGCTGCGTGAATTCCCTGTATTTTCTGGCTGACAATGACTGAATGTAAAGATGGCCAAGTGGCATGGTGGTTACAGGCACTGAACTCACATGGTCAACCATGGTTTGAGTCCCGGACCTGGCAGCTTACTTTCTCACTTTTGGCCTCTCTCTCTCTCTCTCAATTTGTCCCTCACTGGTCAAATTTAAATAAATAAATAAAGATAAATGAAATAATTATTTAAAGAAACAGTAAATGAGTATGAAGTAAATAATACAATAATAATAATAATAAAGCCATTGTAAAGTTGGACCAGAGATAAACCAACCAAAGATGCACAGAAAGATCCTACATATATTTTCCCTCCACATTTTTAAAAATTTTCTGGTCAGAATATTTTTACATATAAATGAATTCTGAAAATATTTTTTTTCATTTATAGATAGTAATTTCTTAACTGCACCCACAAATGTCAGAACAAAAAAACAAATTTAATTTTTTAATTTTTTTATGCATACATTAAATTGTTATACATCATTTAGATTATGAAGACATTTTACCCAGTATGATATACACCTTCTTAATTATAAAAATGGTATTTTCAAAAAAAAATGGTATTTTCAATTTCAAAATATAGGTTTAATTTGCGGTGAATGTTTTACGAAAAATTGCATATATGAGTATATATACAGATATATATTTAATTATTATTATTGAAACCATTTAAGGATTTAGAAATTGTACATTTTAATTTTTTTTCTGAAAAGATTTGTCATCACTTTGAAAAAATGCCTTCTATTGGCTAGAATTCTATATTTGTGTGTGTACATGTCTTTTGTTCTTTCCAATCCTGGTCATTTAAACGTTCTAGTTATTATATAATTATACATGTTATCTGAATCTTTTTCATGTAAATTTATGCTCTTAGTTGTAAAACAAAAAAGACAATGATATTCATTTCTATCAATAATTTTTCAACATTCACATGTAATTAATTATATTTATATCTTAAATTTGACCTTTAAATTACTTCAAAATTCTAAGCTGCTCCACATTTTGCTCAACAAAGTTTCCTCTTTGATAATTATTTTATATATTTTAATTGTGAATATGATTGTATAAGTAGATTAAATTGAAAAAACCAGCCTTATTATCTGTATTCTAGCATCATTTTCAAATTTATAATTCCTATATGTTATATATTAGTAATCTGAAAACAGCTTTCTTATGCCACGTACAGACTCCAGTTAACCATAGCAGTGTATGATGCTATGGGATAGTTTATTTGCCTAATATTACCAAGTTATAATCAACAGCAAAGAATTGAATACATAACATAATTTCTACATGGTTTCTGCTATATCTCTGTATTAAACTTTGCAATGACTACTCTTTTTTATGTGTAATGAATCAAAAATGCAATAGAATATTTGATTAGTCATTATGTATTATATTTTATTAGGATAAAAAAAGACCTTCACTGGTTCTGCTTACCAAACTCATTGTTTTTATACCAATTCTTCCTTGTTAAGAGAAAAACAGTTTGTGGCCAGGCCTGTGGTGTAGTGGTTAAGGGAGCCAGATTTCATATGATCTACAAAGTGGTTAATTCTGAACCTTGTGCTTGAAAAACAGGCTGGGCATGCCCCAAATCCTGACAGGATAGAAAAATTAACTGCGTGGTACCCACACCTCATTGCTTTCTCCCTCTCTGTTTCTCCTCTCTCTCTGTCTCTCTGGTTAGTGTATATGCCTTCAGGCAATATAAAAGAAGATAAAAGTAGTTTGTAAATACAACTATCTTTAGGATTTCTAATAATTAAACACACATAAAGGCTGAAATCTATTTTTAAATTTTAATAATAATTATTACTGTTGTTTATCCTACCATGCATGAATTATAAAATCCACTTTTTGTAGCATTTCATAATATTCATATATTTTATATAATGTCTTTTCTCTTTTCTTTCTTTTTCTTTCTTTTTTGTAATTGCCAGAGAGTGCATGTGCTGGCCAAAGAGAGAGAGAAGGTGAGAAAGCATACCCTAATGGGACAATAGTCACACCACAATCCCTTCTCTTCCATTTCTCCATCATGTCAGGATTTGAGGCATGCACGCAAACACACCTGATGTGTTCTTCAAGCTTTCAGGACTGGAGTTCAAACTCTGGTCAACCACATCGGAGCCCGCTTCCTTAACTGCCAGACTATAGGGCTGGCCTATATAATTTATTCTCACAAAACAAAAGAAATGATGGAGCTTGAGAGGAGGAGAAAACAGCTTCCAAAAGGTATGAAAAAAAAATAGTTCTCAAATGGATAAATTTTAATATTTCTATTATGTTGTTTATTACCTAAATTTAAAATTTACCTTAAAATTAGTATGCATACTAGACTTTTCTTTATTATATTTTTGAATACAATAATGAATATATACTATATATACGCTATATATTAGTATACATGGTATGTACTATATATACTATATTATACTATTTTTTAGAATTTTATATAATATATACTATATTATACTATATTAATATATACTAATATATGTAGTATATATCTTATATACTATATATAAACATTATTATTGAAACCATTTAAGGATTTAGAAATTGTACATTTTAATTTTTTTTCTGAAAAGATTTGTCATCACTTTGAAAAAATGCCTTCTATTGGCTAGAATTCTATATTTGTGTGTGTACATGTCTATGGTTCTTTCCAATCCTGGTCATTTAAACGTTCTAGTTATTATATAATTATACATGTTATCTGAATCTTTTTCATGTAAATTTATGCTCTTAGTTGTAAAACAAAAAAGACAATGATATTCATTTCTATCAATAATTTTCCAACATTCACATGTAATTAATTATATTTATATCTTAAATTTGACCTTTAAATTACTTCAAAATTCTAAGCTGCTCCACATTTTGCTCAACAAAGTTTCCTCTTTGATAATTATTTTATATATTTTAATTGTGAATATGATTGTATAAGTAGATTAAATTGAAAAAACCAGCCTTATTATCTGTATTCTAGCATCATTTTCAAATTTATAATTCCTATATGTTATATATTAGTAATCTGAAAACAGCTTTCTTATGCCACGTACAGACTCCAGTTAACCATAGCAGTGTATGATGCTATGGGATAGTTTATTTGCCTAATATTACCAAGTTATAATCAACAGCAAAGAATTGAATACATAACATAATTTCTACATGGTTTCTGCTATATCTCTGTATTAAACTTTGCAATGACTACTCTTTTTTATGTGTAATGAATCAAAAATGCAATAGAATATTTGATTAGTCATTATGTATTATATTTTATTAGGATAAAAAAAGACCTTCACTGGTTCTGCTTACCAAACTCATTGTTTTTATACCAATTCTTCCTTGTTAAGAGAAAAACAGTTTGTGGCCAGGCCTGTGGTGTAGTGGTTAAGGGAGCCAGATTTCATATGATCTACAAAGTGGTTAATTCTGAACCTTGTGCTTGAAAAACAGGCTGGGCATGCCCCAAATCCTGACAGGATAGAAAAATTAACTGCGTGGTACCCACACCTCATTGCTTTCTCCCTCTCTGTTTCTCCTCTCTCTCTGTCTCTCTGGTTAGTGTATATGCCTTCAGGCAATATAAAAGAAGATAAAAGTAGTTTGTAAATACAACTATCTTTAGGATTTCTAATAATTAAACACACATAAAGGCTGAAATCTATTTTTAAATTTTAATAATAATTATTACTGTTGTTTATCCTACCATGCATGAATTATAAAATCCACTTTTTGTAGCATTTCATAATATTCATATATTTTATATAATGTCTTTTCTCTTTTCTTTCTTTTTCTTTCTTTTTTGTAATTGCCAGAGAGTGCATGTGCTGGCCAAAGAGAGAGAGAAGGTGAGAAAGCATACCCTAATGGGACAATAGTCACACCACAATCCCTTCTCTTCCATTTCTCCATCATGTCAGGATTTGAGGCATGCACGCAAACACACCTGATGTGTTCTTCAAGCTTTCAGGACTGGAGTTCAAACTCTGGTCAACCACATCGGAGCCCGCTTCCTTAACTGCCAGACTATAGGGCTGGCCTATATAATTTATTCTCACAAAACAAAAGAAATGATGGAGCTTGAGAGGAGGAGAAAACAGCTTCCAAAAGGTATGAAAAAAAAATAGTTCTCAAATGGATAAATTTTAATATTTCTATTATGTTGTTTATTACCTAAATTTAAAATTTACCTTAAAATTAGTATGCATACTAGACTTTTCTTTATTATATTTTTGAATACAATAATGAATATATACTATATATACGCTATATATTAGTATACATGGTATGTACTATATATACTATATTATACTATTTTTTAGAATTTTATATAATATATACTATATTATACTATATTAATATATACTAATATAGGTAGTATATATCTTATATACTATATATAAACATATGTAATAAACATATATAAAAATATAATAAAATAAGAATGAGTAAGTATTGTGAATATTTCCAATTTGTAATGAATATGCAGCAAAGGAGTGGTGGAACTAGAGTCTTACAAATGATACTAAAACCAGATCATGATAGCTTTCATAGGAAAGAGGAGTTAAATTATCATATGAGATTCCAAAAACATACACATACTTAAGAGACAAGAGAAGTGTAGAGGCAGAAAACAAACACAACTGCCTTATGAGCACTTTGACAGATTGTCTACGATTTAGGAAATTCATAAAAATGAATGAAAGTTTCTAGTAATAGCTAACCAGATTTCTACAGACTAACTCTCCCACTGAGAACAGGGATGCCTGCGCAGAATTTATAAGAAAAAAATACCCTGTATGCTTTCGAGAGCTACCCAAGCAGTAGTAATTTAAAGAGCCAAGAATTGGAAAAGAGAAGAAAAGAAAGAATATAAGAATTGATGAAATTGCCAACAGTGAAAGCTAACACTGTGGCTGAGAAAATGAGGTACTGAGCAGAGCTTTTGGCAGATGTAAAGCATCCAGCCATGTGTCTCTGCTTCTGTATCATTGCCGTTACCGAGGCTTGGAAGTGTTCAAGAAACATACTTAGTGTAGATATGAAGGTGTCCATAGTAGACAGACAGAAAATTAAGTACTCAATGAAAAAGTAAATCTTTCAAATTCATGTCCTTAGTAGCAAAGATGGACAACTCTGTTTTTGTTTTTATTATGATTTCTATTTTGCATATAATCATTATGTATCTCTGTACATTGTTTTATAGCGTGCATACAGCGTGTGATACACAGACATGTTCATCTTCTTTAACACTGAACATGATGTTAAATTGTGTATATTCCACAGATTTGAATTAGAATCCTGACTTTACACCTAAAGAGAAGTAGTGATCAGTTACTGCAATGCTATCTTCACTTTGACTAAGATATTATAATGATATGAAATAACACAAGAAAGGTTATACAAGTTAGATAAATCACAACCCAATTTCCCCTACTATTTTCTTAATATGTTGCTGATAAACATAATTTCTCACAATATTTTTTAATTATAGGAGGTGTTATAAACAGCTAATCTTCTACTCTACTCTTATATAATGCCCTAATATCTATGTACATATGAAACTTTCTTGGGTCTTTTTGTTACCTTTGGGCTCTACTACCTATTCTAGTAATGAATATGTTTAGCATATGGTATACTTTTATAAAATTGTGTTTGATTGTAGTGTCTGTTTTAAGCTTCTAAATAGCTTCCTAGTTTTAATTAACCAATTCTGGTAACACTTTCTATATTTAATCTATATACATCCTGATTATAAAATCTTTTCATCTTGTAGCCTCTTCATTTAAATCTTGTTAGCAATTTTTTTTAGTACTAAGTTTTTAAAATTTCACACTCTTAAAATTTCAGTTAGCCTTCTATGAATATTTTCTCAAAAAACCATTATATTTATTGTTTTAAAGATTTATTAATTAGTTTATTTATTCATTCATTCATTCATTTTTAATTTAACCAGAGAGAGACACAGAGAGAGAGGAAAGTGAGAAAGCAAGCCACCAGGTCCAGGACTTGAACCCTGTCAGCCATGTGGGACTGTTCAGTGCCTTAACCACCATGCCACCTGCTGGTCCCAAAAAACATTATATTTATTTTAAGGAGAAGCAATAGAACTATATTTTAAAATCCAGTTATAAATGCACCTGGTAGAATATTTGATCTCCTGTTATCTATTTGTATTAGTTTAAAAGCCTTAAAATTTTTTACCTAATAATTTTAAATTATTATTATTATTAGATAGATTTTTGCTATAGAGTACATGCACTTTCTAGAGAGATAGAGACAGGAAGACGCAAAGCAAGAAATCATCTCTCAAAGGGGTGGTAGGGGATGGCCATGCCACAATCCCTTCTCCTTCATTCTCCTCTCGGGATCTTGGGCATGCACACACACATGCCCTATGTGAATTTTAAGGCACTGGGTCCAGGACTTGAATTGCATTCAACTATATGGGAGTTCAGAAACATAACTATTATGCCATCTGCTGGTCCCGAATTATTATTTTTTAATGAATAATAAGTTTGATTTTTTTCTTTCTACTTCCAGTCATCTGTTGGACTAAGCAACAAAAAGATTATCTGAGATTCTAAATTAATGCTAAATAGATATGAACTAGATCTTTCTTTCCTTAAGCTATAGAGAGATTAAATTGCATGCCCTATTAAAGTAAAGAAAAAAAAAATCCTAACCAAATTGTTTCATTCATTCATTCACAGAAACTTGTTTAACATTTTACACATGCCACCCAAATTGCAGTCCCCATTCTCTTTGGAGTAATTTCAAAATGGAGTTCTTAAAATAGAGATTGTGTGTTTTTATGTAGACTAATCAAGTCTATGAACTTTTGAGGAAATTATAACATAATCTACTAATGTGTATACTATATTTTTCTGAAAACTTACAGTATACTTTCAAGAGAATTTGTAATTCTGAATAGATTGAGAACCACCACTCTACACACACTTAGTTCATTGTTTCAAATACTTCAGAACTTCTACCACTACATCTGTGAAAGAGACTCCCAAACCCATCTGGCTAACTGGTACTAATATGTTTACATCTTACATGTCTAAATAAAGGTCTATTGGAAATCTCAATCTGCGTTAATTCATGCTAATAACCATGTTTTTGTTTATTTTAGTCTCTATTTTTCTCTCAAAATTACTTGAATAAATTTACCATGTAATGTAGCTATCCAAAATAGGCATTAAAGCAAAGACAAGAACAATTGGTTAATGAAGTGAAGTTAGGGAGGGAGAAAGAATGAGTCGGAGGAGGTCATTTTATCCTTAATCTTCACCATCTAGTTCTTCTTCCATTTCTTGAATTTGTTTAAAAGCTGTGATTTTTAAGTTGCTTTGACTCAAGGTGTTAGTATTAACCCTGAATTCCATCTCCCTTCACCTCTAATTTAAAACTGTATTCAAGTACTGAAGAATGTACATGTTTTTTCCTTTCTTTGGCTTGTTTTGCTCTTATATATAGTATTTCATTTTATTAAATGATCACAAAGTTGTCAAAAAAGATTAAACTTTCTGTCTTTGGCCGTGACTTTCCACCTTCTAGCCTCCAGATGTGGAATGTTACTGAAATCTAGTCGTTTCACCTAATTCACAGTAATATTTTAGGATAACTTACTTAATGATACTTGGCTTGAACTGCTCATCTTTTACATGTGTGGTGTGTGTGTATGTATAAAGCATTTCTTACACCAATTCCTTTATTCTGGTTTCTAGTGTCTCTTCTGCAATCATGATTTTGTTTTCTTAGGACAACTGCAATATACTCACAGTAGGTGAGGTAGGTGTCTTTTGTTTGTTTCAATAGATTCACTCTTTGTCTACAGCATAATTTCTGGACTAACAAACTAACCTGTAAGAACAGCATCCTTGGGCTGCTTTGCCCTTTGATACAGTTATGCCAAAAGAACATAAAGCCTGAGAGAAAGGAGAGGAACTCTCCTCCAAGTTCCCTCCCTAAGGTTACCACTGGTTGGCTGAGTCTCTGCACCAAAAACACAGCGTCTCTCATGTCAGCCCTTTTACTCTCCTCTCCTGGGTGTGCTTAATGTTTTCTAGGGCTCTCATGAATAAACCTAGAATCCTAAAGTCTATTTTAACAGGATATTTCCACAAAATTAGTCTTTCCAAAGCATCATTTTTATCACATCATTTTATAAAATATTAATGTTCTTCTATGTGCAGTTAAAAGTAAAATTAATTCAGTGTGTCAAACCTTCTCTTTGAGATATGATGCAATTCAGCTTCTCCAACTTTAATTATTTTTGCTTTTTCTCATTTGTTCTATCAGAGCTAGTGAAAGCACAAAGATCAAATGTTGGTTCTGTCATTTCTTAATTGAGTGAACATTGGCAAGTGATTTGCTATACTCATCAATAAATCAATTGATTAACAATCAGTCAATTAATTAATAATTCATGCTTTAGGTAACTCACCTATAAATGATAATTTTTGTTTTGACGTATTTCAAAATATCAGTAACATATTTCTATAGCAGTAACATATTTCTATAGTTCTTTATTGGTTAGTATTTTCCTATGGGAAGCAATTATCTCTTTTCAACTTTGTATCACCTCACAGGCTCAGTCTGATAAAATTATACTCACTAATTAATTGTTAAATGAATAGATGAATGAAGAAACAAATGACTGAGCCCCCTATTCCTTTAGGCTTACTGTTCTAGCTAGATAAATCATAAAATCCAAACTTTATACTTCAACAGATCTCAAATCCTTTTCTCCACATGCTTATATTATCATTAGATTCTAATAACCACTGAACTTTACATTTCAAATTAGAGTTTTTCACTCCTGGTATATAGGTAATCAAGTAATTTTGTATATTAATCATTTATCTTGCAACCTACTTACAGTTAATTTTGGGGAGAGGTTTTTTTGTCAATTCTTGGAAACTTTCTCTGAAAAATCATATTTTCTTATTTCTTCCCTACCTATATATATACCTTATGTTTCCTTTTCTTGCAGTTTCACACTAGCTAGAGCTAGTTATGCAATGTTGAACAGGAATGGCAACACCGTATCCATACTTTGCACTCTTTGTTAGGAAAAAGCATCCAATTTTTCACCATTACATATAATGTAAACTGTAAGTTCTTGTACATGTTCTTTATCAAGTTATGAAAGTACCCCTCCATTCCTAATTTACTGAAAAGTTTTTATCATAAGTGGACATTGGATTTTTTTATTCCTTTTGTTGTGTCACTTGATACATACACTTAGATTTTTCTTTTTTAGTCTGTCGATGACATTAATTGATTTTTAAAATGCTAAACCAGCCTTAAATAGTCAGAATAAGTACCATTTAGTAATAGTTAAAATTTTTTTTCATATATTCCTGGGTTTGATTGCTGATATTAAATTGAAACTTCTTGTAATGTCTCTGTCAGGTTTGAGTCTTAGAGTAATGCTGATTCCACAGACTGATTTCAAAGTTGAATTAGTACTGCTAGGCCTGACTTAACAAAATACCACAGACTAGGTGACTTAAAACAACACAAATTTATTTATTTATTTATTTATTTATTTTCTTTTTTTTTGGAGAGGTTTTTCTTGTAGGGCGCATGCGCTCACCAGAAATATAAAGAGAGACAGAGAGATAGAAAGCGCGAAATCATCCCCCTGGGGGTACGGCCACACAGCAATCCCTTCTCCTCCATTCTCCTCTTGGGATCTTGGGCATGCATGCACACGCGACCAGCGTGAGTTTAAGTCACTGGATCTGGGACTCAAACTGTGGTCAACTACATGGGAGTCCAGTGACATAGCCATTACGCAAACTGCTGGTCCCCCAGATGCTTACTTCTAACTCACTTGCATTGTGAAGGTAACAATGCACACAAGCAGTAGACATCTGGCAGCCTGAGTGGAGGCTGGCAATTCTCAAGCCTCCTCTACCTTTACAGGAGCTTCTAAATGCACTAAGTGCCTCAACAGCTTTTACTCAAGGTCCTACCTCCTTGAATACAGCACTGGGGGTGGAGGAGGCTATTTCTATGTTGCCTGGACCATGGAAAGAAACCAGTGGGTGTACAATAGGCCCATTACCAGAAGCTCTCTTCTGGGGATCAGAGGGTGCATTCTGTGAGCGCAGGCATTTGGCACAGATCCTCTGCCAGGCTTACTGCACAGAGTATGGGAGGTAAACACTCACTTTATGCTTCACTGAGATGGTGGGAGGAACTGTAACACACATGTAAGACCTCAGCCTTTCTAGCTACATCTAGAGGGCCAGACTTCTACCTTACCTGTCTTGGAGGACAGGCAGGACATAACACATCCTAATCTGTGGACCACCAAAAACAGGGACAGAAATCTGGATGAGCCCTGAGATGAGAAGCACCTTAGAATCTGTGGCTGAAATGTTTGGGCAGAGATTCTATTAACATGTCAAAGAATCCTGTCCCACCCGATTCCAAAATACATGAGTTTAAAAGGACCCTCAAGGACCAGCAGTAAGCATAATGGCTATGTCGCTGGGCTCCCACGTAGTCGACCGCAGTTTGAGTCCTGGACCCGGTGGCTTAAACTCACTCCAGGCACGTGTGCGTGCGTGCCCAAGATCCCGAGAGGAGAATGGAGGAGAAGGGATTGCGGCGTGGCCATTCCCCCAGGGGGGTGATTTCTCGCTTTCTATCTCTCTGTTTGTCTCTGTCTGCCTGGCGAGCGCATGCACCCTATAGCAAAAAAAAAAAAAAAAAAAAATCTCTCAA
>NW_006203612.1:425958-443139 GCF_000334495.1 Tupaia belangeri chinensis | reverse complement strand
AAAAAAAAAAAAAAAAAAATCTCTCAAAAAAAAAAAAAATACCCTCAAATACATGCAAAGCCAGAAGCTAATGTTTGGAACATTATTTCAGTAATCACATGTACAAAATTATAACCAGAAGACGTGATTCTCTTTAAAGTATTGTCAGACCAGAAGTTCTCTTCTGACAAGAATTTGTGAAATGATCAAAGATTCTACCTCCTTTCCTTCCTTTAGGGAAAAATCTGTTTGAGTAGTATGTCAAGCAGTTAATTATTGTAAGGTATTTTCAAGTTGGTGGCAGATAAACTATTTTTGAAAAAAGCTATACTGCGTAGTATTTTTTTTTCTAATTCAAAATGAGGATACATTTTCATGTATTATTTTGTACTTGTAATTTTTTATGCTGTTAGTAAAAAGGGTAACAATAATTTCGAATGTTTAGCTTTCTCAAGACCTGGAATTTCATCTATTATATTTCTTCAGTGTTTATTTATACCTCACAGAATGAGGAGTGCAGAGCTGGAGCTATTCCTCCAGAAAAGGACTAGCCTTTATACAATTGGGGGAGGCGCTGCTTAGCAATTGTCCCCAGTGTTTTCCTTATTTTTACAAGGCATAAACCCTTTCTAAATAAACAAATGGTCTGGGTAGTCTTGTGGGCCTTGATCCAATAGGCAGAATCACTGAGCCTGGTAGCAAAAGTGCTCCCCCAGATGGCTACACTTCTCCCAGCAGACAAATATTCCTTGGTACTTGGCATCCCTGAACTTTCAAATGTTTCTCAGACTGACTGGTATTAAGTCATATACCATTTCAATTTGCGTTTTCAATGTCTGTCTAACGAATTTTTTGCATTTGTTCTTGTGCTCATTGGAATTCTGAATTTGCTTTTCTGTTTAATTTTGATGCTCGTTTATGTAAGGTTGTGTTTTTATTTCTGCTTTGCATATTTTTATGATATCTGCTGGATATTTAATCTTCTTTTTCTTAGGTACTGCATGTAATCACCTATCCTGTCACGTATACATTCACTTTGTTCATGGTGATTTTCTTTTTACAAAATCACCTAGTAAACATGTTTTACTACAAATGGAGGCTTTTCACAGGGCCTTAGAATAACTAGCCTCATAAGGATTACCACTGCCAAGCCATTGTCTAATTTATCTTGACCCAAATTGGAAACCTTCCTCTTGAGATAATTGCTAGTTCAGGAGCATCTTCCTTATTTTTAGAGACCAATTCTGATGATTGGCAACATATAGGCTGTCACTCAACCAAGTCTTGATTCAACCAAGTTTTGATTCAGCCAGTCCAATACTGCCTTTCTGCTGGAGGCCTAGAATTTTCCCATTGTGATTTGCCTTTTATTTTATTTTATTTTATTTTTATAATAGAGGGCAGGTGCCCATGAGAGACATATATGGAGAGAGCAAAATGTAGAAAATAAAGCACTCCCTAGTGGGTCCTGGTCACATCACAATCTTTTTTTCTCCAATTTTCCATTTTAGTCAGCATCCTGGCCATGCACATGCACATGCCTGGAATATTTTCCAAGATGCCGGAGCCAAATCTAGAACCCTGGGGGGATATGTGAGATCGGGTTTTCTGTGTGCAGTGATTAAATGCTGGGCTATGCAGCAGCAAACCCCCCACACACACACACTGAGTTTTCTATCACGCCACATTAATACAAACAGATTTCCTAGAGGAATTTTATATGGTATTTTTGAATTTCTCAAATCCAGATAGTTTGAAAACACTGTTTATTTATTATTGTAAACCTCTGGAATTCATGGATCTGAGGAGCATTTTTATATACTCCAATACCCAATTTACAAAGAAGACTGGAGTGGGATCAGCCGTTGGTGTAATGGCTATTTCACTGGACTCCCATTTGGTCAACCACAGTTCAAGTCCAGACCCGGTGGTTTGAACTCATGCTGGGCATGTCTGTATGTATGCTCAAGATCCCTAGAGGAGACTGGAGGAGAAGGGATTACAGTGTGGCCATCCTCCCCGGGGCTGACTTCTCGCTTTCTCTCTCTCTCTCTCTCTCTCTCTCTCTGTCTTTCTGGTGAGCTCACTCACCCTATAGCGAAAATCTCTCAAAATGAGGAGTGCAGAGCTGGAGCTATTCCTCCAGAAAAGGACTAGCCTTTATACAATTGGGGGAGGCGCTGCTTAGCAATTGTCCCCAGTGTTTTCCTTATTTTTACAAGGCATAAACCCTTTCTAAATAAACAAATGGTCTGGGTAGTCTTGTGGGCCTTGATCCAATAGGCAGAATCACTGAGCCTGGTAGCAAAAGTGCTCCCCCAGATGGCTACACTTCTCCCAGCAGACAAATATTCCTTGGTACTTGGCATCCCTGAACTTTCAAATGTTTCTCAGACTGACTGGTATTAAGTCATATACCATTTCAATTTGCGTTTTCAATGTCTGTCTAACGAATTTTTTGCATTTGTTCTTGTGCTCATTGGAATTCTGAATTTGCTTTTCTGTTTAATTTTGATGCTCGTTTATGTAAGGTTGTGTTTTTATTTCTGCTTTGCATATTTTTATGATATCTGCTGGATATTTAATCTTCTTTTTCTTAGGTACTGCATGTAATCACCTATCCTGTCACGTATACATTCACTTTGTTCATGGTGATTTTCTTTTTACAAAATCACCTAGTAAACATGTTTTACTACAAATGGAGGCTTTTCACAGGGCCTTAGAATAACTAGCCTCATAAGGATTACCACTGCCAAGCCATTGTCTAATTTATCTTGACCCAAATTGGAAACCTTCCTCTTGAGATAATTGCTAGTTCAGGAGCATCTTCCTTATTTTTAGAGACCAATTCTGATGATTGGCAACATATAGGCTGTCACTCAACCAAGTCTTGATTCAACCAAGTTTTGATTCAGCCAGTCCAATACTGCCTTTCTGCTGGAGGCCTAGAATTTTCCCATTGTGATTTGCCTTTTATTTTATTTTATTTTATTTTTATAATAGAGGGCAGGTGCCCATGAGAGACATATATGGAGAGAGCAAAATGTAGAAAATAAAGCACTCCCTAGTGGGTCCTGGTCACATCACAATCTTTTTTTCTCCAATTTTCCATTTTAGTCAGCATCCTGGCCATGCACATGCACATGCCTGGAATATTTTCCAAGATGCCGGAGCCAAATCTAGAACCCTGGGGGGATATGTGAGATCGGGTTTTCTGTGTGCAGTGATTAAATGCTGGGCTATGCAGCAGCAAACCCCCCACACACACACACTGAGTTTTCTATCACGCCACATTAATACAAACAGATTTCCTAGAGGAATTTTATATGGTATTTTTGAATTTCTCAAATCCAGATAGTTTGAAAACACTGTTTATTTATTATTGTAAACCTCTGGAATTCATGGATCTGAGGAGCATTTTTATATACTCCAATACCCAATTTACAAAGAAGACTGGAGTGGGATCAGCCGTTGGTGTAATGGCTATTTCACTGGACTCCCATTTGGTCAACCACAGTTCAAGTCCAGACCCGGTGGTTTGAACTCATGCTGGGCATGTCTGTATGTATGCTCAAGATCCCTAGAGGAGACTGGAGGAGAAGGGATTACAGGGTGGCTAACCCATCCCCCTGGGGGATGATTTCTTGTTTTCTCTCTGTCTCTCTCGTTTATCTTTTTTGGTGAGTACATGTGCCCTATATAGCGAAAATCTCTCAAAAAAAAAAAAAAAAAAAAGAGGAGAAGGAGGAAAGTCTGAGGAAAGACATAAAGGAGAAAAATAGAGAGGCTAGATATTTATGGAACACAGAAATGTGTTACTATCTGTTGATGGTAACATGTATAGTATCCCCAACTTGACCGGTATAAAATGTATTCATGCTGGAAAATTCACTTTACAAGCTAAGTGGTGAATGTGATTGAATGTGTAAAAGAAATTAAAATAAAATAAAAATATATATAAAAGAAGAAGAGAAGGTCCAATCAGATGTAACACAGTGCATTGAGAGACTGGAGACCTGGACAACTGTAGGTTCAGATACTCCAGTTGGCCTGAAAATGCCAGATGTGTGATCAAGGGCCCAAGATCACGAGACGCCCACCTCCTCATGTATATGTGGACTGTAAGAATGTGTCATTATTGCTTGATAAATATATCACATTTTTCATGACTGTTTACTTCCCAGTGTTCTGGGTTTTTTTGAGAGAGATTTTTGCTATAGGGGGCATGTGCTCATCAGAGAAACAGAGAGACAGAAAGTGAGAAATCACTCCCCAGGTGGGATGGCCACACCACAATCGCTTCTCTTCCATTCTCCTCTTGGGATTTTGGGCACACACGCACACATGCCCATAGCAAGTTTTAAGCTGCTGGATCTGTGACTCAAATAATGGTCAAATAAGTGTGGGAGTCCAATGACATAACCATTATGTCATCTGCTGGTCCCTACTACCCAGTATTATAGTACAATTTTTTTTTCTCAACTATCTTGAATCTATTAAATGCCACTTTATAACAGCCTATAATAAATTTTGATAAGATTTTAATTCAATCCTTTCTTATGTCAAATGCTTCAAGATACCTTAAGAAGTTCTATGTAAAATAATGGTCATACTTCTTCCAATCATATGTAAACACTAATAATTTTAAAAAAAAATGTGGATACTAACAGTGAAATAATTTTCTTTATTTGATGAACTAGTTCATAAGAATTAAAACATTGTTTCTTTGAAGGTAAGAGAGGAAAAAATGATAAATAAAGGTGAATTTTGCAAATGCTACAGCAGAGAGGATGAATCTGTATGGTTAGAGTGTGTTAGTGTGTGTGTGATGAACACCTATAAGTGAAATCTCTTTGGTTTCTGTAGTACTATGAATCATGTACATAGCATACAAATAAATGGATAAAAAATTAACAGAAATGTGAACAACATATTGATCCTTTTAAGGCATCATTAGTGTTGGCTGTTTCACTCTAACCTCTCAATCACTTTGGGAACCAGCAATTAGCGTAATGGCTATGTCGCTGGACTCCCACGTAGTCGACCGCGGTTCGTGTCCCGGACCCGGTGGCTTAAAACTCATGCCGGGCGCGTGTGCGTGCATGCCCAAGATCCCGAGAGGAAAATGGAAGAGAAGGGATTGCGGCATGACCATCCCCCCTGGGGGGTGATTTCTCGCTTTCTGTCTCTATCTCTCTCTCTGTCTGTCTGGCGAGTGCACGCGCCCTACAGTGAAAATCTCTCCAAAAAAAAAAAAAAAAACCTCTCAATCACTTTGCAATAGATCATTAAGGTTATCATATAGGTATGAAAATTGACATTTAGAAAGTTTAAATAATTTGTCTAGAGATGCATAAGTAGTTAGACACATATTCTGGGTGTTGCCAAATTAATTAAGGTTCAATTTAGTATACTGCCCTGTTTCTAAGTACTGTGATGCTTATTGCAAAACTGGTCAGGAGAGGTTGTGAAGGTTACCTATTCAAGTTCATGCAACCATTTCTCCCTTTTACATTTGGAGATATCAAAGAAAGGTGATTATTCAGAACAGTCATTCTGAGCATATTTAAACCTAGGCAAATACATTTCTATTTTTAAAAAGTATCTCAAATAACATATTTACAAGGAATTTATGCCAATTTATCAAACAAAAACTCAACAGAATTCCTACATCAGGATTTCTGCTTTTAAATATGAAACAAACATAATTGAATATGAAGAAAAAATATTTGGAGATTATGTAAACATAATTATATTTTACTCTGATCTCCTGATTTAAAATTCATATTTTCTTTTTTTTCTAATTATTTCCTGAGAGAGAGAAGGAGAGAAAGAGAGAGAGAGAGAGAGACACCTCAACAGGGTCTTCATGATCCTTCCCCCAAGCCCTACAACCATCCAGGGCACAAGCATGTCTGACATGCCTCAATAGCCCGTATTTTTCTCTTAAATGATTAAATTTCAGCACAGCCATGGTGGCTTCAGATAGGGTGCAGCTGAGGTCACATAAAAGGTCTGGGTTCAGTTCCCAGCCAACTTAAACAGGCCTGATTCAATAGCATGTGCCCGTAATCCTAGTTCAAGAAGAAAAAGGGGCAGAAAGATCATTACTCGGCATGACTCTGTCAAAAATACCTCTCTCTTCTCTCTCTATTTACCTCTCTCTTATAAAAATGATAAAATTGATTAAGAATAGCATTTTCCTTAAATGATTTCATCAGAAATGTTTTACCATTGAAACAATGTAAAGAATAATCATGCCATTAATTTAATTTTCAATTTGCAACATCTGTTTCAATTATATGATTTCATTTAAGAAAGTGATGCTTGAACAAAAGCCACCAGAGTGTTATCTACTTCTGCGTGCAACAGATGAAAAACTGCTTAATGTTTCCCGAAGGGAAGCTTAATTAGCATATCCATTCTTTATGTACCTGCACCATAAAACTACAAGGAATAAGGATGGCAGTTTGTTTTTGGAAAGTAACTATTATCAGACAGGCCACAAAGCAAGAGGTAAAGACAGACAGAGACCTAGGGAAAACATTGGTAATGTTAACACATTCCTAAGACCTGTCCGGTTCAACAGTCATTAAAACACCTGTATATCCCATAGAGATTGACAGATGGCTAAAGGAGACACTGTAAGAATTTTCCCAAGTCGGTCAGAGATTTTGGTTCTTGCTAAATGTACTCTAACTCAGAGCAGAAGAAATAGTCTGAAACACTGAAACAAACAAGTTGAAGGGATCTAAGTTAAGGCCGCCTAAGCATAGATGTATATACTTGTTTGAGGCTTTGCGAGCTGGCTTGGAATACTTTAAAGCCTTGCTGAAATCACTGAGAATTAGAGTCTTCTTTGAGGCAGCAATAGCAAACTTGGGCTTAATAAGGCTACCATAAACACAGTGAACACAGTGATATATATATATAATTGTGCTTGATATATACATATATATATGTGTGTGTGTGTGTGTTCCATGCAAAAATGTGTCATGGCTTTTCCAACAACCCAATAACTCCAGCATGATGGATCCTCTGAGAGCTCCTTCAAGTCAGTTTGTTTCATAGCATTAGATGTGCTTTACAGCATTTCATAAGATAGCTCAACTAAAATATCTGGTATAGCCTTATAATAGGATTCTCTTTATAGTCCCGAAGAATATCATGATTTTAGTGATATTTTTCCCATTGGTTATTTATTCTTATTTGGTGTCCCCACACATTTTTTTTTCCCTAATGGCATTAAATACTGCTTAGAAAACTTCCTGTGTTTACTTAAGCATTATAGACATAAAAATGTTTCTTAATATTTTTATAATTGAGAAGAAAAAAATAACATCTGGCCAAATGGTTACCATAATTCTCAAATAAATAATTAACAAGATTGTTTACCGAAACATTTTCTGTGATATGAATCTTTAAGTAGGCAAATTGAGAATGTATAAAAAAGTTAAAATGAATATTTAGTTTAATGTCAGTTTTTATTTAATAAGTCAAGTCATATCTGTTTCTTTTTCTTGTCAATTCTTAGGGAGAATATACTCTTTCTTTCTTTCCCTCCTCCCTCTCTTCCTCTCAACTATCTATCTCTCTCCTTTAATATGTTGGGTTGTTGGAAAAGTCATGACATATTTTTTCTATATTTTTCTATGCAAAAATGTGTCATGGCTTTTCCAACAACCCAATAACTCTCTTCTATTGTGTACTTTCTTTTCCACAAATAACTATATGTTCCAGATACAGCACTGAGGATTGGAAAATTACTGGTGAACTAGAGAGATGTTTCCCTGTCCTCAAGAGGTTGACATCTATTGAAGAAGACAGAATAAAGCATTTATTAGAAGTGGAATCATTATTATTAAAACATGTAAAAGGTATTTTGAAGGATATAAAGGAATTTCGGGGGACCAGTAGACAGTGTAATGGTTATGTCACTGAACTCCCACATGACCAACTGGGCTTTGAGTCCTTGACCTGGTGGCTTGAAATTCAGGTTGAGCATGTGCGTGTACATGCCCAAAATTCCAAGAGGAGAGTGGAGGAGAAGGTATAGCCATCGCCTCGGTAGAGTGATTTCTCACTTTCTGTATCTCTGTCTCTGTCGGACGAGTGAAGTGTCCTATAGCAAAAGATATCTCTCTTAAAAAATAAAATAATTTTTGACTGTACGTAGAAGAGCACTGAAATGAGGAAATTTATCATATTTGGGCAATAGTTGATAGTTCACTTAAACTCCATACTAAATATAATGTTATATGCTAATATAATTGGTTGCTTTCCCCCACCCCCCACAGTTCTGATTAATTTGAGAAACTACAGAGAAAACAAGGAGTGATTGAGGATTGAAATGAAGTTTTAATTTAGGACACTCAGAAAAGTCTTATTTTATAGATAATGGCCATAATTAGCTGCCTTTCAGGAGATCTGCCAGTCCACCCCTTCTCACAGGTGCTTTATTCTAGCAAGGATAAAGTGAGAGGGAGGGAAGATGGTCTCTTATCTCACAGTAGTGGCAGCTACACTGTTGCTAGCACCTCTCTCTCTTTCCTCTTTGTCTCTTCTTATATATCAATAGTTTGTAGACATCTGGATGTCTAAACTTTCCCTTTAGGTTTTAACCCCCATTCTCCCAAATTTCTGTGCCTAGCTAGTAAGTGTCTTATCCCTTGGCCACGGTTTGATTTATTTTTCTTTCTTACACTAGTTATGGTTTCTCTCCTCATTGTCCCTTCCCTTTTTTAAAAAAAAAAAGAAATCTGGAGGTGACCTGGCCAGCCTTGTTGAAGTCTTCACTTCCTGCTGCTCTCGTTTGACATTTGCCAACTGCCCTAATATGAGGAACAGATTTTATGCCTTCATCTCTTTCCTTCTGGCATGTCAGGGTCCCAAACCTGCCATGCCCACGGACTTGTCATAGCCTGCCAACTGTCCCCTGTGCCAGATGGTCTGCCCATGGACATTTTTCAATTTAGATCCTCAGAGTTTTCTTTAGTCTTGAACTTGGCCTCTATTAGCCTGATGTGGGGACGCTCACCCATTAGACAATAGTCTCCTTGAGGTCAAGCCTGTTTCTGTTTTAGTCACCATGAAATTCACAGTGTTTACTAAATGGTTTTTTGAATAAATTATTTGCTTCTTTTACCTCAGCCCACTCATGTTTATAAAAAAAAAAGTGTGTATCCTTATGTATTTAAACTTCTGCAAATATGGTTACATTTTATAACACTTTCCATTTCACAATCATGTCTCAGATTCAGTAAGTATATAAACCAACATTTTGAAATGGCAAAGTGTGCTAAAATTTGCTCTCATGTATTTTTTAATGGCATACTATTTTCAAGATAGCATCCAAATGGTTCTAAAGGGATTTGGCTCCTTAAAAACAAAACTGTGACGAGGACTGGCTCTGTGATGCAGCAGTAATGTACAGCTTGAAGAAACCTGAACCCATATGCCAACCATGGTTTGAATCCCTGGCCCAGTAAGCCTGAAATACACCAAGTGCATGTGTGAATGTCCAAGAGCCAATGGGTTGGAGGACTAGAGAAAGGGGATTATGATGTGACCAGACCCTATGGAGGGTGCTCATTTCTCTTTCTCTCTCACTCCATATGAGCATCCATATGCTCTAGCATGTAAAAGGGGAAAAAAATCTGTAGCTAAGTACTGATTAATTTTGCAGCTCACTTAATAACACACCTTAGCCAAGACCTAACATATTGTTTACCTTGGATGAAGTTTAAGAAGCATTTTCAATGGCACAGTAGCACCTCTAAAAGGGCAAAACTTGTTCTTGGGATTGGGAATGTATATGTGTACAAAGATATTCATATATTACATAACACAGATGAAGTATATCTGGAATATGAACATTCTATGGAGAGTCACTGGAAAAGAATGTTTTAAAGTCCACATGTGGTGACAGTGAGGGGTAAAGAATGAAAAAAGCAATTGAGAAACACAGTGGTAAATAACAGTAAGAAAGAGCTTAGGGGCCGGCTTTGGGGGTGCAGCTGTGAGGCACTGCTCTGCAAGGCTGGACCCCTACTGGAAGTTCCCAGATTGCATTAGGGTCTCTGTATACAGAGGGCATGAGCCATCTGGACTGGCTGAGGCTGAGAGGGGGTTATGATGGGAAAACTCTGTGGAAGTCATTCTCTCCCTTTCTCTGTGAAGAAGTAAATAAACACTTGGGGAAAAATTAAAAAGAGCTTCCTCTTTGCTTTGGAGAGAGTATCCAAGTCAACAGGCAGTACTCCTCGTGGACTAACGTCCACTAAGAAGTAGCGCGTAGTGAGAAAACTGTGAGCACCGTCTGCAAACTCACGTGCTAGACACAGGTCCCCTGGCAGGAGATACTTTCTGGATTATCTAATTTTTTCAGACTTTACATTTAATAAAATTATTATTTTGCAACAATCTTTTAACACACACACACACACACACACACATAGCTGTTTTCTTTTTGAAGGTTTTTGCCATAGGGCCCACAAGCTTTCCAGAGAAACAGAGGGAGACAGTGAGAGGGAAAGTGAGAAATCGTCCCCCCCTCGAAGGATGTGGCCACACCACAATTTCTCCTGGGGTTTCAGGCACTCGTGCACATGCACTCACCATGAGCTTCAAACCGCCTGGTCCAGGACTCCAATAGCAGTCAGCCATTGGGAGTCCAGAGCTACAGCCAGTACCTAGTACTCTACCAGCTGGCCCTGTACATACAACCTTCCCACCACAATAATGTCAAATTACTATTTTAAACTAAATAGTTATGTGAAATATTTATTTTCAATTGAAAGAGGCAATTGAATTCAAAGAGATACCTCTGTGGCTCATAAATAACAGAATTCATTTAGTCACAGCTACTTTTTTTTTTTTTTTTGAGAGTTTGTTTGTTTGTTTGTTTTTGAGACGTTTATGCTATGGGGCACATGCACTCACCAGAAAGACAGAGAGAGACGAAGAGACAGAAAGCAAGAAATCATGCCCCCCACCCCAGGGGGGATGGCCACGCTGCAATCCCTTCTCCTCCATTCTCGTCTGCACTCTTGGGCAGGCACGCACACACACCTGGTGTGAGTTTAAGCCATCAGGTCCGGGACTCGAACTGTACTCAACTGCATGAGAGTCCAGCAACATAGTCATTATGTCAGCTGTTGGTCCCAAGAGGTTTTGTTCATTTGTTTGTTTCTTTGTTTTCCACTACAGGGTGCATACACTCTCCAGAGAGACAGAAAGTGAGAAATCATCACCTGCGGGGGTGGTCATGCCACAATCCCTTCTGCTCTATTCTCCTCTTAGGATCTTGGACATGCAGACACACACATGCCCCGTGTGAGGTTTAAGCCACCAGGTCTTGACCACGAGGGAGTCCAGGAGTGTAACCATTACACCATATGCTGGTCCCAGTCACAGCTACTTTTAAGAGTAGGCTGTTTTCTCAAGAAATAATCAATCCATTTGAGTTACAACTGACTTTGCACAAGTCTCAAACATCCTACATTTTCTAACAACTCTAACAAGAGAGCAATCTTCACAACACGAGTGCAGTCAGAGCCATAACTCAAACATCTGAAGGGATTTCCTTTAGACTGATGACTTACATTAGTTTCTCTGTCCTAAAACTTCCCCTCCTTAGCAGTGAAGGTTTCTATTCTGTCAACTGAATCAATATACTTCATTACTTGTAACCTTGGAATTCTGAAATCCTGAGATTTCACATTTCTTTCTTTGACATTTACATTACCTGTTGGGACCAGCAGGAGATTTCACATTTCTTTCTTTGACATTTACATTACCTGTTGGGACCGGCAGGTAGAGGAGCAGTAACGTAGCTGGACTCCCATGTAGTGGACCAGAGTTTGCGTACCAGACTCAGAGCTTAAAACTCATACTAGGCGTGTGTGCATGTGTGCCCAAAATCCTGAGAGGAGAATGGAGGAGAAGGGAAATCACCCTGGGGGGGGGGGATCTCTCACTTTCTGTCTGTCCAGCACACATGCCCTATAGCAAAATCTCTCTAAAAAAAAAAAAAAGAAAAAGAAAAAAGAAAAGGAAAACTGCATTACCTGTTGATCAATTATGTAACTTCTAAAGCCTCATCCACTTGATATTTTGGTAACATTTGAAAATTATTAATATTCTTTTATTTCTGATTTTCTGACTTCCATTTTCTAGTACTGTATTTTCCAGATTTTTCTTTGACCTATCAGGACACTTATTTTAAATGTTCTGCTCCTAAAACCTTTTGCTCTAAGCCTGTTACATTTTTCTGTTTATAGTCATTCTCGTCAACTTCCGTGAATTCAGCATCATTGATTTGCCAAACTAGTGAGCAAGATGCTAAGTCCACAAAAATGGACTAGATATAGTCCTGCCCTCTAGAGGCTCCATATCACCTTTCCTAAGTTCCTCTACTCATACATGCCTTTGCAACCCCACTTTAGAAATCTTAAATTTTTAAACTCTGTGAAATCTTTTTTTTTTTTTTTTTTTTGAGAGGTTTTCACTATAGGGTGCGTGCGCTCGCCAGACAGACAGAGAGAGAGATAGAGACAGAAAGCGAGAAATCACCCCCCCCCGTGGGGGATGGTCACGCCGCAATCCCTTCTCCTCCATTCTCCTCTCGGGATCTTGGGCACGCACGCACACGCGCCCGGCGTGAGTTTTAAGCCACCGGGTCCGGGACACGAACGGCGGTCGACTATGTGGGAGTCCAGCGACATAGCCATTACGCTAACTGCTGGTTCCCAAACTCTGTGAAATCTTAAAACACATAAACTTAAGTTCTTTTTTAAAGAATTATTTAATTTTAGGTGTCATTATTATTTTTTTAATTTGCTATAAGGCAGGTGTGCTCATCAGAGAAAGAGCGAAAGTGAGAAAGCGAACCACCAGGTCTGAGACTTGAACCACTGTCAGCCATGTGGGAACCCAGTGCCTTATCTACCACAACACCTGCTGACCATCAAACTTGATTTCTTAATAACACACCTTCTATTTTGGTAAAGGGCATATTTTTAACCATTAAAAACTAAAAGATACAGTTAACAATCTTGCTTCTTCCTCAAACCTCAAATAAAATCAAAGAGCAAACACATACTTTTTTTCAATACTGTAATAATGATTTTAGAAACTAATTAATATTAGTTTCACATTCTGGTTTCCACATAGACAACTTATTTGGTCTTGAAAAGAATATATAAATCTTTATATCTCAATTTCTTTATTGATACGATGGAAAATGATTTCTATCTAAAAGGAATTTGTAAGATTTACCTGAGGGAACAGATAAACAGCATAACACATAGTATGTACTGAATACATTTTATGTTTTCCCATTCTTCGATTGTGTCTCTTTTTCTGGTGTCATGACATAGATTATATATTCATTCAGTGCCATCTGGCTATCTCAGCACAGATTTACAATTCTCTATTCTCTGTCAACATTTATCTTCACTCTGCAATGTTACTTAATTGATTATTCAACTGAAAGCCTTCCAGAATTATCAATTGCACACAATAAAATATTAATTTTCATAGCAGACCATCTTATTCACTTCTAAATATACTCTATAAAATACAGTTTTAGGCATCAAACAGATATTTGTCAAATATCTTCTGATTTTGTTTACTTCCCTCTGTAAAAATTTATGCAAAATGCCCACACTGCATCTTTTGTAGATGTTTCTCATTTTTGGAAGGGGCTAGTTATATTTAAGCTAATGTTTATTTAAGAACTGTATGAGTAATGGAGGAGGGACTGAGTACAGGCACAGCTTCCATTCGGTTTATAAAATCTAATCTCCTCTTATCAAGTCTGTTTGTCTTTTGCTTTGTGCACATCTTTTTTTTCCTTTAGTTTTTATTGTTTAGAAAATGAAAATGGCCCATAGTGAAGTCACATAATCTGCATGCTCTCGGTTGGCCCTCACACTTCTCTTCCTATTCCTGTCTCATTTCAAATACTCTTTCCTAGATTGAGGTTACGCCTGTACAATAATAATAATGGGATGTGAGCAGAATTCTCCATTGAACTGCACTTCACCTGCATCCCTGTGGTGGGTATGACGTCAATTGCTGTAGGAAAATATAGATTCCTGTTGTTTTCTTCCTGTGACTCTAGATCCCCAAACCTTCATTATCGGATATGATTTTTAGTATTATGACACATTTCAGAGAAAACTATCTTGCTTAAAACATTTGAATTATGTACCACCTCTCAGTGTCCTCTTGCTATTACTTTTACATTTTACAAAATATGGCAGTTTTTCTTTTTAATGTGCAATGTAATATTAGCGGGGCTCATTTTCTTCTTAGTTTGTAGTGTAATCTTAGCAGGACTCATTTTCTGTTTTCCACCTTCTTTGAACTCTGATTCAGGCACGTTACCTGTTATCACCAGTAATGTGGAACTATAACTGATTTCAGAGATGAAAACAAAAACGTGGCAGAATATAAAAATGTTTGGTATTCAAATTACCACCATTTCCAGCTCTACAGAGGTTGTCGTCAAAAGTCTAATGAGAGTCTCTTCAAGTTTTTTTGTTACATGAACTCCAGGAGGTAAATTTTGATTTTCAATATTTTGCCCAATGTAGTTTTTTGGTTCCTTTCTACCTCAGTTTGGTTTTATCTAAGCATAGAGTAAATATGTTTATATTTTTGTTTATATTTTTGTGGTGGAAGAAGTTTGCAAGTTATAATTTTCAGATTTATAGTCATGCAAAAGATAAACTATAAATAAGTGTAAATTTGTATGCTTCTGTTTCTTTTTTACTTTTTTCTTTTTATTTTGGTCAGAGAGCACATGCGCTTTCTAGAGAAAGATAAAGAGAGAAGAAGAGGAGAAAGCACCAGCGGGTGTATGGTCAGCTGCAATCTCTTCCCTTCCATCTCTCTAGCCCATAGGGACTTTACTCCCCCTCCCTAACCACACACTTCAAGCTTGACCCAAACAGCTTGGTTATCCATGTGGGATCTGACTCTCTTAACCACTGGTCCCTGGGGATGGCCCTATACATTGTTTTACAATATGTTTTTCAGCTGTACTTGCTACTCCTTTTTAAACTTTCTATTCTCCAGGCAGATCGTAGTTGTGGTATAAGTGCAAACACATCTGGAGCTTTTCCACTCTGTGTCCTTGCTATTCCCAGCAATGTCTTCATCTGAAATACTCATTGTTTCATCTGTTATCCAACTGAGATTTAATTTCAAGTCCTTTTTTTTTTCTATCTCCTTATACTTTGTGACTCAATTTTAGCACTCATATTCTGAGTTAAATTATTACTGATTTCAAATGTGTTACTTCTGTTATTGAATTGAAGACCTCTTGAAGGTAGTAAGGACATCCTGTTCTTTTTGGAATTCTCAGGTATAATTACAAACTTTTCTCTGTATTTCTCTAATTTATGTATTTTTTGAAATTCTGTATATACTATACTTTCATATGTTTTTAAGAGGGTTCTGACATTTCTATAAAATAGTCTCATGGGAACCAGCAGTTAGAGTAATGGCTATGCCACTGGACTCCCACGTAGTCGACCGCGGTTCGCGTCCCGGACCCGGTGGCTTAAAACTTACGCTGGGCGCGTGTGCGTGCATGCCCAAGATCCCAAGAGGAGAATGGAGGAGAAGGGATTGCGGCATAACCACCCCCTCTGGGGGGTGATTTCTTGCTTTCTGTCTTTATGTCTCTCTCTGTCTTTCTGGCGAGTGCACTCGCCCTATAGCGAAAACCTCTCAAAAAAAAAAAAATAGTCTCATGTAGTATTACAAAATATTCTTTATCTCTCACATTTTGTCATCAAATCTACTTTATTTGATATTAATATAGCCACATCAGTTCTCAAATATTACTTGTTTGCATAGGTATTTTCTACTACTGTTATTTACACGAGGACTTCAAAAAGGTCATAGAAAACTAGAATTAAAATATGAGTTTATTTTGGTGCTAAACAAATTTTCTTAAAATATGAGTTTATTTTGGTACTAAACAAATTTTGAAATCAAAACACAGTTTTTTTTTTAGAGAGGTTTTTGCTATAGAGCTCGTGCGCTCGCCACAGAGACAGAGAGAGACAGAGAGATGGAAAGGAAGAAATCACACCCCCCCCAGGGGGGGATGGCCACGCAGCAACCCCTTCTCCTCCATTCTCCTATCGGGATCTTGAGCACACACGCACACGCGCTCGGCATGAGTTTAAGCCCCCGGGTCCTGGACCCGAACCTCATTCAACTACATGAGAGTCCAGCGACATAGCCATTACACTAACTGCTGGTCCCCAGGCATAGTTTTTCATATTATGTATTTTTCTTTCTTTCTTTTTTTTTTTAGAGGTTTTTGCTATAGGGCGCGTGTGCTCACCAAAAAGACAGAGAGAGACAGAAAGCAAAAATCACCCCCCAGGAGGGATGGTCACATCACAATCCCTTCTCCTCCAGTCTCCTCTCAGGATCTTGGGCATGCACACACACGCGCTCGGCATGAGTTTAAGCCACCGGGTCCGGGACATGAACCACAGTCAACTACATACATGAGAGTTCAGCACCATAGCCATTAAGCTAACTGCTGATCCCATATTATGTATTTTTCTACGAACTTTTTGAAGTTCTCTAGTACTTCAACCTATCTGCTTCCGTAATTCAGACTGTATGTCATCCGAATAGAATATAGTTGATTCTTGGTTATTAATAGTTAAATCTTACAATCTCTGGCTTTTTGTGAATGTCTTTATACACATACATTTAATGTAGGTACATATATTCTTGGATTTATATGTGACATGTTGGCATATGTCTTCTGTTTTTTCCTTCAGTTTTTTTTCCTGTTTCTTATATCCTATCTTTTTGTTTAAAAAATATATTTTTAATGTTTCAGTTTATCTCATCTATGAATTTCTCATGAAAGATTTTTTAATTATGTTAGAGATCATCCTAGAGCTTTCAGTATACATTTTAATATTTCACAGTCTTATTTCAAATACTATTAGAAATAATATTAGACAAATTCTATGAACATAGGTAAGAACCTTATAGAGTTTCAATTACCCTCCTCATACATGTTGGCTATTATTTAGTATAATACATTCCTACTTATCCAATAATTTCATTATATGTTATTATTTTCTCTTAGAATATATTTCTCTTAGAATGTATTTTATTGTAAATCAACTATTTAAATATATTTTTTAAATTTAAAAA
>NW_006203612.1:413842-425948 GCF_000334495.1 Tupaia belangeri chinensis | reverse complement strand
TCCCTACATATGTATACATTAGGTTTAATTTATATTTTGATATTATGGGACTATAAACTGAAAATTAGCTGATTTTTCTTTGGTACACTTTTAAATACAGAATGTATTAAGCCATTTTTAAAGACTATAGAGCAGTAGATCCTAGTATTTAGTAAAATGTGAAATTTGGGATGGAAGTGTCAAGATGTCTATTTAGATACTTTGAAAGAATAAGAAAATTCTGATTTCAGAGCCTCAAATAAGAGTGAATTTATTCTCAAATAACCAGCTTCGAGAAACAGTGGCTCCAGCACTGGCTAATTTAGCAGTACGTGAATGAACGCATCATTTTGATCCCAAATTACTGTCATCTTTCCAACCTGCCACCTACAGTGTGTTGCATTTTTCCTGAGGCTGCATGAGATCCATAAGATCTCAGATACACTTAGAGGTATAAGATACAAATATGACAATGCTCATCAGAATAAGAGAAATTATTTCTTCCTTACTGAACTTTGTCACATTGAGGGAACTATTCCAGTATCGCAATTCTTCTGTATATCTCATTGGCCAGAATTGTATCATGTGTTTTTACTAAACTAATTACTGTCGATGGAAAGGGCCAACCAATGGACTTCGTGGGATATTCACGATTCATGTTTTCCCTGAAAACAGAGAATTGAGTTCCTCTCTCTGAATAAATCGGGGAGGACTGGAAAAACTTCAAACTCAGTTCAGATTGCAACTATGAAAAAGGATAATATTGAATGGCAAATAATGATATTCTGATATTCAGTATTTTGTTTATGAAAAAATAGTTGTTCATCAGTTTTACAAATACAATAGAACTTCGAAAATATTATATACACAACTACAAACATATAATCTCACTAAGTTTTTAAAACAATAAAAAGTTTTATATTTCCCTTCCAAGAGTGACTGGGAATTACCTATGGTAGTAATAATCATATAATGTTTGTACCATAATGTGCTTTTTTTTTATTTTTGGAGAAGTTTTTGCTATAGGGCATGTGCGCTTGCCTGAAAGACAGAGAGAGACAGAATGTGCGAAATCACCCCCCAAGAGGGATGACCATGCCCATTCCCTTCTCCTCCATTCTCCTCTCAGCATCTTGGGCACGCATGCACAAATTCCTGGCGTGAGTTTAAGGCACGGGTCTGGGACTTGAACCACAGTCGACTACATGGGAGACCAGCAACATAGCCATTATGCCCAACTGTTAGTCCCAGCCATAATGTGATTTTTAAGTTACAGCAGATGAATACTGTCTCAGCCCCTGATTGAGGCTGAATCTATACATTTTCATTATAATTTAATAGCTAAACTCTAGGATGCAAATTAAGTTAATACTCAAGTTGAAAACTCACTATTTTTAATTTGTGTCCTGGAGTTTAGAGACTAAGTAATTTTGTGAAAGGCACTTGGTTTATGGACTTACCAATGTAAACTGTTCAGGGGAGCATTATCTTATTGTAGTGACCTTTGTATTTTACTTAAAATTAGGAACATAATTTATTATTTATAGAAGATTGCCTTTTATGATTTTTTAAACTAAATGTATATGGGAATAAAATATTTAAGAATTAAAGTAGGTAATAAGAAAGTAGGAATATACCAAGTATCAAGACAAGGATATAAAGTTAAAGACAAGCTCATTGTATCTTACAGAGCTTTTATCTATATGCTTATAAAATTTGTTCCATAGTTCGGATATCAAACCATTGATTTATAACTCTACTCATAGAACAGTAATTACTTAATGAGTGCTAAGCACACTGTGTGACTTAGTAAAAGTTATTCGATAGCTGTGCTTCATTATAGTAGGTCATTGGAAAAGTCTTGATGTATTTTTCTTTCTTTCTTTCTTTCTTTTTTCTTTTTTTGGAGAGGTTTTTGCTATAGAGCATGTGCACTCGTCAGAAAGACAGAGAGATACAGAGAGACAGAATGTGAGAAATCACCCCCCAGAGGGGATGGCCATGCCGCAATCCCTTCTCCTCCATTCTCCTCTCAGAATCTTGGATACGCATGCACATGCGCCCAGCGTGAGTTTAAGCCACCAGGTCCAGGACTCGAACCATAGTCGATTACATGGGAATTCAGTGACATAGCCATTACGCGAACTGTTGGTCTCTATGACATATTTTGCTATGGAAAAATGCATTCTAACTTTTCCAATGAACCAATAAATCTATATGGAGATGATAAAAGTTCCCATTTTAAAGAATAACATTTACTGTTTTATCATGCTCTTCATCATTGTCATCCCCCTCAACATCTGGTGACTTGAAAAATACTTCCTCTAAGTCAATAGACTTGATTTTTGGAAATTGGCCCATATTTTATAAAAACAGGTTCGTGAATATATTTAGTCAGAAGTACACTGATCCTTCTAAATTAACCCTAAACAAAAGAGGGGAAGGTTCTGTTTCCCATAAAGAAAGCAATAATAATATAAACATGCTTAAGTGTCAAGATTTCCTGTTTTATTATAGCAGTGTTTCTTTCCAAATAATAATTTTAGTTAAGACTGTCAAACTGAACCCACACACTATTTGTATGTGCAGATGCATGATTGCTTTTATTTCTTTTTGTTTGTAGGAGGTATGCATTTTAGGAGTATGTGTGCGTGTATGTTTAATGCCAGTCACATTAGAAAGAGACTTTTAAGATGTATCTTAGGAAGAGACTCTTAAAGAAGCATGTTAGGAAGACTCTTTGGTACAATACACTGGCTTGATTTTTCTTTATTTTGGGCCCAAGGGGAAGAAATATAAAAATGGCTGCACTGATCAAATTGTACTTCTTGAACTACCATGACCTATGTCTAAATAAATCACACATTATAAATATACTGGTGTCTAGTGTCATCATGTACTGAGTCTTGGCGATCCGTCGACAGCGCAAAAGTGGGGAAAGAGCTGCAAAGAATTCGCATGTCAGGCTAAGAACAGAAGAAGGAAGGAATGGGGCATAGGAGTAAGGCTGCTAAATTCAGTTCCAGCAAAGTGAGGGCCTTTTCAATGAAATTAAAAACGAGATCAACCCAACAGGAAGGGAGGAGAGGGTGCTTTTAGAAATTTGAGGAAAGGGGAAAACGTAAGAGAGTGTGCAGTTTTTGATGTGTGAAAAAGATGGTGATAAAGCAGGAAGTACACACAAATATAAACATAGACATGTACGAAATAGTTTATCATTTTGAAGTGCTTTCTAAACTATTTTTAAAGATCATTGAGTTTTTATTGTATTACATGTAGTATTAAGTATGCATTTTCTAAGTTTTCTCTGAAAGGAAATGACTTTTCAAGTGAAATGCCTCATGAAAAAAAATTTAAGCATAATTACACTGAAAGTCTAAATTTCTTCATTATTATTCAGTCAAATGCTTAAAGAGGGGGTAGAGGATGTTAGAATATTTCCAGAATTAACATTCTCAGTGAAAGATTTGGAAGCCAAACGTTCTGAAGTAGCAGACTTCCCTGAATACATAGATATATTTTTTTACACCTATTTAACATAATAACCAATCAAGGAACTACTTACTGCTTTATGTCCATTCAATTTTATTTTTCATCAAGTAGATACGGGGATTTCACTAAAGGAAGGAATTATGCTTTTATGGAAGTTTAGTTGAAACAACCATATTGAAAAATGTGTTATACCGAGTTCTCAGTTGTGGTCTTGAAGCACTGCAGAAGAGCAAGCACTTGTAAACTGTGACTGAAGATGCTCCACCAGTGAAGACTGGTTCAAAGAATAGGATCTGTTGTCAGATCGTGACAGAGCTGAGTATGATCTTCATTCTATAACTGTTAATAAAGCAACTGTGTCGGTAAGAAATCTGACAAATCAAGCAACTGGTGCAATTTCAATAAGGACTAGAACATGGAAATGAGGACATTTAGCAAGAAATTAATGAAGGACATTTTAGCATAGATTTGGACTGGCGGAAGTACCTACAATAACATCTGGCTCCCATTGAGCAGAAATAATCTACACGCCACTGTCCTTAATAGTGCCCCCTCCACCATGAATGTATTTTTATCCTGACTGGGAAATATTGTTTTAAAGTACTTGCAGTCCTTTACCTTTATCCACGCATCAAAACACCCCCTAATATTATTTAGTTAGTATACTCTGGAAAAGTAAAAATAATAGTTTAGAAGTATAATTCGCTTTGCATCGCCATTTTACAACAGAGTATAATAGTGTCTTTCCAACCAGAAGGCAAGTGTCCAGGAACATTAATGTATGTAGTCCCCTAGAGGGCTAAAATATTTTTATTATGTAGCAAGTCAATTTATTACTCTCTTGCATCACTGATAAATTATGGTTTCCAATGATCATGATCGAATTCTCCGTTTTTTTTTTTTTTTTTGCAAATAGAGTAATAATGACAAACTTTGTTTAGGTTTCATTCATACAGGTATTTTAGAATTCTCCCCTAGTACTGAGGCATGAGTTCCTGGTAACTGACCTGGGTGGATAATTTGAGTACAGTGTTCAGAGTCATATCTCCGTTTTTCACTAACCTGTTGTCCTTGACTTAAATGAAACCTTCAAGTTTCTACTTTTTCTGTTTTTTTTTTTTTTTTTTTTTTTTTTTTTTAATATAATACAAAGACACTCATTTGAAAAGACCCTAGTTGAAGGCTTTCTATCAATTCTTTGGAAATGGACAAATTTAGGGGAGAGGAGGGAGGTGAGTCCTGGTGATCACAATGGAACATCTGCTGTTTAACTCACTTCATAAATAGCTACATGTTAAGCTTATGGAAACTCTCTGAACATTACACTCACAATGAGGGGGAAAAAAAGCTAGTGCGATAGGGCACCCAAGTGTTAAAGAAGATGAATTAGACAACTCTTTTTTTTTTAAAGGTCAATATTCAAGAACAAAAACTACATTTGAAGTTAATGAAAGGTTAGATCATATGGGAGTTACTTGAAAACATTTTTTTGATGGGAAGTAATCACCTAGAAAGGGATATCCCAGGAAACAATGGAAGCTCTGAGGCATGAATATATAAAAGTCAATCTGAAAGGAGAAATCATTACAGGCTAATACTCTGGCTAGTGTCTTTTCATGGAGACAGTTTTTAAATTCTTTTTCTTTAAACTTATATGCTGGTTATAAATATTGCTTAAGTTTTTTAAAAATAAAATATATATTATTACCAAACATTTCTGATTAAAATGCGCATACATTGAAATATAGATGGTAGGGACCAGCAGATGGTGTAGCAGTTATGCTTCTGGACTTACCTATGACTGACTGTAGTTCAAGTCCTGGACTCAGTGGCTTCACATTCACACCAGCTATATGTGTATGCATACCCGAGATCTCAGGAGGAGAATGGAGAAGAGCAGCATGGCCATTCCCCTTCGGGGTGATTTATCACTTTCCCTCTCTCTGTCTCTCCAGTGAGTCCCTTTTACAAAAATCTCTCAAGAAAAAAAAAAGAAAGAATATAAAGAAAAGAAAAAAGAAAGAAATATAGATGGTTGAAAATGTGTACCTAAAAAATTTTTCTTAAAGAGATCTGAGTGGATCTCCCCTTTTATATCTATGATATTTTTATAATAAAATATTTCTGTGATATTTCATAATAAAAGAAAAAATAGAAATAAAGTAGTTTCTAGTTACTATTTTATAACTACTCTTACCAGACTTTAAAATATTTAACAATGTTTTCCCATATTTTAAAATATTCAAATACAGCATAAATTAAAACATTTATTTTGCCATTTACCTCCTAATTTCCATATTTAAAAAAGAACTCTGGAGAGTAGTAATATTTTGCTATAAAAGTCTCAAGCCTGCGATTCTCTTATTTATTCCTCTGCCCCCATAAGAATCTAAATATCTTATTAAATTCTCTTTGAAGCGTTCAACATGAGGATCAGTAGATAGAGTAACGGTTCCATCACTGGACTCCCACATAGTCAACCACGGTTTGAGTCTCAGACCTGGTGGCTTAAAACTCACACAGGGAACATGTATGTGTGTGCCCAAAATCCTGAGATGAGAATGGACTAGAAGGGATTACAGCATGGCCACCCCCCTGGGGGTTGACAGTTCTCTTTCTGTCTCTGTCTCTCTCTGTCTTTCCAGCGAGTGTACATGCCCTATAGCAAAAATCTCTCTCTAAAAAAAAAAGTTCAGAGTTTAGCATGATCCAGTTAACTCATATTTAAGTTACTGCTCAGATGTGATAGGGGATAGCTGTAATTCGTACCTCTATTCTGTCACTTAGAAAAGTATTTTATTTCGCTCACAGTTGTCACCTATTTTTTCAACTTTACCTATCTTTAACATCGTGCTTATTCGAATCCCTATTCCTTTCCTACTTATACCTATAAGCTGATTCTCTGCATGTACCTATTTTATTTTGTTGGATACTTACATACATTTTAGTCATATATTTTGAAAGAATTAATATCATTAGGATGTATTTCATCAGTGTCATCATTTATAGACATACAAGTAATATAACAAATGCCTCATATCCACTCTACAGTGCATTTGAAGGGAACATAAAATGTTTGTATAATTTATTGCTATAGGGTCCATCCATGTGCTTGCCCAAAAGACAGAGAGACAGAAAGCGAGAAGTTACCCCCTCAGAGGGCATGCCCTCACCGCAATCCCTTCTCCTCCATTCTCCTCACAGAATCTTGGGCATGCACACACACATGCATGCCCCTGGCATGAATTTAAGCCACTGGGTCCGGGACTCGAACTGCAGTCGACTACATGGGAGTCCAGAGACATAGCTATTATGCAACTGCTAGTCCCAACATGTTATATTTTAGTATAGTTGTTCAGATATATTAGATTACTTATTATTTAATGAACTAAGTTTTATTACAATTCTGAATTCTTATCCTGGCAGATGAGTGAGATATTTCACCTCTTGTTTTAGATTTGTCTCAAACTTCCAGTATTTCACAAAAAGCCATGGAGTCAGGAAAGAAATCTCAGTGACTGACAGCAGCCCCTCATTGTTCCTGCCAAGATGCCCATGCAGTCTGAAAAAGCTCTCTAGTCCATTAGCTCTGTTGCTTTCGGGCCGAATTCTGGACTTTAGTGACTATAATCCAGCCTCCAAAGACATTCCACACAATCATCTCTTTTATCCCCTCCAAGTCTTATCACTTTTGTGATTTAAGGACACATCTCTACTCTTTCTGACCCCCAACTCCACCACTCAATTTCAATTTTGTTGCCTCTGGTAACTTTGTCCTTTTCCTGTTTTTGTCACCCTCAAGTATATTGCCAGAATAATCCATCAAGGGAGCAAGGACTTCTGCAAAAGTCAGAAAGGTTCCAGGTAGTCCTGTTCTGTGACCTGGAAGTGAAGGCACATGGACTCCACGTGGCCAGCTGTGGTGGAGTCCCAGACTGGCAGCTCAGGAGGCACACCAAATAGACACACACTCTGGCGAAGAAGAGAAAAAGAGAGAGAATGGAAGAGATGAGAAGAAAGGTTCTGGGAACTTCTGCTCTCTCTCATGCAAAAAGTACCTAAAGCCAGGAAATGCAAGGGCCCTAGGTACCTGCTTAAAAGCAACAAAGAATAGAAGCTGTACAGAGGGAGAAATACACATTCTTAGCTCATTCATTTCCCAAACATATAAATAGATATTTTAAGCTTCAAATATGTAAATATTGTAAATAATCATATAGCTATGATGAGACCAACTGAGGGCTGATACAATATTACATAACCTATGTAAAGTTCAGATAGAAAGAAATGGTGAGCAAACTATCCTTGCTGTTACCAAGCTTACAATGTAGAGGAAATATACATAGGAAAGGTATAAAGAACATCATCTCCTGCTAAGAAAAAGAACAACATTAAGGACAAGTTTTTGAGTCAAAAACCATGAATGCTATCTTGGAAGTAGTTATTTTGGACTCTGTTTTAGTTTTTTTATTGCTGAAAGCAACACAAATGCATCATTTAAAAATTCTCTATGTTAGGTGTTCAACACAAGTTGCAGTGGTCTAAAATCAAGGTCCTGGCAGAGTGATGTTACTTATTTTTTTTTTTGGGGGGGGGAGGGCGGGGGAGAAGTTTTTGCTATAGGTTGTGTGCACTCGCCAGGAAAACAGAGAGAAACAGAGAGACAGAAAGTGAGAAATCATCCCCTCCAGGGGAGTTGGCCACACCACAATCCCTTCTCCTCCATTCTTCTCTTGGGATCTTGGGCACGCACATACATATGCCCGGTGTGAGTTTAAGCCACCAGGTCAGGGACTTGAGCCATGGTCAACTACATGGAAGTCCAGCAACATAGCCAATATGTCAACTGCTGGTCCCAGAGTGATGTTACTTTATAACTACTAGTCACTACCAGAGTTTCTTTTAAATTATTTCTTTGCTTTTTCCAGCTTTTAGGGAACATCTTATGTTCCTTGGTTGGTGATTCCTTTCCTTCATCTTCAAAACCAGCAACATTGAATTTTCCAACCGCTTTTGCATAATCATAGCTCCCTCTGACTAGAGTCAAAAAATATTCTCAGATTTTAAAAATTCACGTGATTAGGGCCAGTCCCATGCCACAGTAGTTACAGTTGTATACAGGAACAGGGTTTGATCCAGATCTGTTGAATAGGCATGGATATTTCCAGGATCCTAATGGAATACTGTCTTGGGGGAAAAGTACTATGGACTGATCAGGCCCACTGGGAGAATGCTTTCTCTTTCCCCTTTCTTTCCCTTTCTGCACATGTATGCACACCCACAACCACAAACATCCTCTGGCATTAAATACATACATACATACATACATATATTCATTTGCTTAAATTAGGCACACCTAGATAGTCTGGGATAGTCTCTCTACCTCAATATCCTTAACATAATCGTATCTGCAGAGTCCCTTTGCCATGTTGATGTGACACATTCTCAGAAGTTAGAACAATTTTTATATTAAAACTATGATTCCACTTATCACAGACTACTTGATTTGAAGATATCTTTGAGACATTTGATTATTTCTGTGTATTTTTTAAACATATTTTAAAATATCTGCTGTATTTCCTGGAAAAAAAACAATACGTTCAGTTTCTTCCTGAGTAAAGTTTTCAGAACAGTTATCAGGGGTCATTTAAATGGTTGTACCATTCACACATAGGAAGATTAGCTACAAAGGACTGGAAGTTTATTTTCTAGACCACATTAAATATTTTGAGGAAGGAACAATAGGAGAGACTCTACAAGTTTCAGTATGCAGGTAGATACAGCAAAGATAAATCCTTTAATCCTCAATGTTATTTACTTATTTATTTTCAGTTTTATGGGATTCTAACCAGTATGTTTCAAATAGTATTATCAAGGACATAAAGACCTATCTATTTTACTACTGACCATATGGTGCCAATCTTGGATCTTAAAACATAGCTTTTTATGGAGTGCTTAATGTTGGATTCAAACCTTTAGCAATAAAGGGAGGAATTAGCAATAATAGTTCTAACTCTATGAGTAAACATGCTGACTGGTGTGGGTAGTAAGCTCTAAGGATTTGGCAATGTGTCTGAGGTACCTGTGTTAAGGTGAGAAACCAAGAAAATGTGGGAGTGAAATCCATCGTTGAAATAAGTTATTATGAATTTTTAACTCAATGAATCTGTTCTAATTTTCCAAACGAAATCGTTATTCTTGAATAAGGCCATCATGTTTCTGGTTAAAATGCAGATAAAATATAGGATTAAGTATGATACGGCGAGGAGAAGTGTTATCTCTAAAAATGACCTCACAGAAGTAAAATGTGCCATAAATATCACTTAAAAAGTGCTAAAAATGTGCTATAAATACACATCAAATATAGTTTGAAAAGAGACCAATTTCTAGGAGTATTAAATCCATGCTTAAGTGATTTATGGAACAAGGTAACAAGCATTCTATAAAATATTATTTAAAATATTTTCTCCTGGAAGTACATAACTAAACTGAGCCACTTAAGTTAATACGGAAAGTTAAACACTATGTTAAATAATTGGGAGGAAAGGTTGACATGAAAGGAACTAGATGATGCTAGGATAAAATTAAAATTGATTTTAATAGCCAAGGAAATAAAGAAGTAGTACAGTGCAGTAATCAACAGTTGCATCGTATTAAAAGGAAACTTTACACAAGTGTACTTCCAGATTACCACACACTCGTTAATAATTGATTTAATTTGGCATCTGGCTCCTGTTCTCATAGTCATTGCAGTATATTGAGCTCCATACACACACCGCCAGGGCAAGTGAGGGCCAGATGGGCACTGGGTGATTCTGTGCCTCATCTAGGGAAGATAACGAAAAGGAGCAAAGGAGATCCTAAGAAGCCGAAAAGCAAAATGTCATCATATGCATTCTTTGTGCAAATTTGCTGGGAAAAGCACAAGAAGAAGCACCCAGATGCATGAGTCAGCTTCTCAGAGTTTTCTAAGTGCTCAAAGAGGTGGAAGACCATGTCTGCTAAAGAGAAAGGAAAGCCTGAAGATATGGCATAGGTGGACAAGGCCCATTATGAAAGAGCAATGAAAACCTATACTCTTTCAGGGAAAAAAAAAATTCAAAATCTCAATGCATCCAAGAGGCCTACTTCAGTATTTTTCTTGTTCTGTTCTGAATATCAGCCAAAAATCAACGGAGAACATCCTGGCCCATCCTAGCCTATCCATTGGTGATGTTGCAAATAAACTGGGAGAGATGTGGAGTAACACTGCTGCAGATGATAAACAGCTTTATGAAAAGAAGGCTGCTATGCTGAAGGAAAAATACGAAAAGAATATTGCTGCATACCAAGCTAAAGGAAAGCCTGATGCAGCAAAAAAGGGAGTTGTCAAAGCTCAAAAGAGCAAGAAAAAGAAGGAGGAGGAAGAAGAGGAAGATGAAGAGGATGATGAAGAAGAAGAGGATGACAATGTATGAGCTGGTTCTAGTGCAGTTTTTGTTTTGTTTTGTTTTGTTTTTCCCCATGTCTATAAAACATTTAATCCCCCATGTACACAACTCACTCCTTAAAAAAAATTGAAATGTAAGGCTGTGTAGAATTTCTTTTCAAACTGTACGGTCCCTTTTGTTGTGTAGTTAACACACAGCTGAATGTGTCTTTAGATAGCCCTGTCCTGGTGGTATTTTCAATAGGCACTAACCTTGCCTGGTACAGTATGGGGCCTGTAAATTGGAATGGAAATTTAAAGCAGGTTCTTGTTGGTGCACAGCACAAGTTAGTTACATATGGGGATGGTAGACGTTTCATCTTCAGTTGTCTCTGATGCAGATTATATGAAATAGTTGTTCTGTTAACTGAATACCACTCTGTAATTGACATTCTGCATGCTTCTAAGTAAACACATTTTTTTTTAACTAAAAGAAGAATGATTGAATTCAAGCAAATAGAAGTTAAATCTTTTGGGCCAGAAAGTGATGAAGAGGTTACGGCAGCTGCAGCCCACATGGCTGACTGCACAGTGCAAGTGTCCGTCCTGGTGTCTTGAAAATCACCCTGGATACATGTGCATGTATGCCCAAAATCCTGAGGGGAGAAGGGATTGTGGCACTCCTTCCCCTACCTTTTCCTCTTTCTCTCTAATGAGCACACATGTCCTGTAGCCAAAACCAGAACAAAAAAATAAAATAAAATAAAGAAGTTACTTTTGAAAAAATTTCTGTTAAAGTGTATCAAATATTTTAAACATCTAAACACATGAGCTAGATTACAACAGATTGTATTAACATTTTTCTTTTTTATTTTTATAAAGTGAAAATTATAGATTTTTTTTAAAATTTTCTACAGTTTTCTTTACAGTCTTTTGTTTGTTAAATGTTTTTTCCCTTTGCCCCTGCTACCGGCTGCCTACCACTGCCCTCCCTTACAGTCTCTGCTATCACCTCTGCCCTCTCTGCTAGCGTATCTGCAGATCCTTACATTTCTGCCATAGAGTGCAGACATTCAGTACATGGTGAGTGTGCATCTTTTAAGGCCTGGCTCCCTTAACTTGGTATACTAAAAATACATGAGGGAACTTCAGAAAGTTCTTAGGAAAAAATGGAATTAAAGAATGAGTTTATTGGAAAGCCGGCGCGGGGCGCGCCCGGCGGAAGCC
>NW_006203612.1:389439-410998 GCF_000334495.1 Tupaia belangeri chinensis | reverse complement strand
AAAAAAAAAAAAAGGAGAGAGAAGAGGATAAAGACAGCAGTGAATCAATAGAGAGGCAGGATGTTAATGAGAAATAGATATGGTTTATTACCTGTTGATGATGACATGTATAGTATTCTCAACTGAACCGGTATGGGAAGTATTTCATGATGGGTGAAGTCTTTTTAATAAGCAAAAATGAGAAATAGTGATTGATTGTTTAAAAAAAATAATAATAACAATTATTGGGAAAAGCATGGAAAAGATATTGAATGATAAAGCGGGGAGATTGATATCTCTGTATTGACTGACATGCATGGCATCCCATTTTGAAAAAGCAATGGAAGTCAATGTAAAGTTATATGTAATCTAGTGTAATAGAAAGAAGATTATGATGATAATAAAAAAAAAAAAGAATGAGTTTATTTTGGTGTAGAGAATTTTTTAAATCCACATAAACACTTTTGTAATACACATTTTAAAAATGGCCAGAGAGCAGGTGTGTATGCTAAAGAGAAACAGGGAGAGAGAGAGAAAAGGAAAGTGAGAAAGCCCTCCCTACAGGTGGTGGTCACACTACAATCTCCTCTCCTCCATTGCTCTCTCCCTTCGGACTTTTGAGTATGCACACCCATGCACCCCACATGTTTTTTCAAGCTGCCAGATACAGAACTCAAACTGTGTGGTTGGCCATGTGGGAAACAGTCATCTTAACCACCAGGTCACAGACTGGCTCTCTCTATCTCTCTGCAAGCACACACGCCCTATAGCAAAAATCTATCAAAAAGTGAGTATGTTGATGTTTTCACATAGAGTATTTTATAAATATCACTCAAATCAAATGGATAGAGAGGTATGCTTAAGTCAACTCTATCCTTAGTGACCTTCTGCCTATTCACCTGTCATTAACTGGAGGAAGAGAGTTGAAGTCTCCAACTATAATAGTAGATATGTTTATTTTTTCTTGCAGTTCTGTTATTGTTGTCTCATGATTTTGACAGTCTATGGTTAAATTCATACACATTAAAGAGGGTTAGAGTTTCTGTCTTCCCACCCACTGTGTCCTGTGGAAGCAACCAGGCAAGTGACCCTATCCATAGATTCTTACATTAAGCAGCATCCCTTCCAGTATCCTTCAGCCAAACTTGCTGTATACAGCTATGCACCATGTCAAGAGCCACTGGTATGGCTCCATGTAACTGCAGCCATGGAAATAAGCTGGTAACATGCCTCCTATCCCTCTCTCCCACAAACACATCCTGCCTCTAGGAGAGTGGAGTCCTGATCTATGGACAAGCCCCACAAACTCCTGAAACGTAGGCCACTGAAGCACCTGTAGCATGGCTTATCCTGATTTCAGCTGAAGAAATTGCATGAACAGCCTGCCTACCTGGAACAAAGCCAATGTACTGTGCCCAACCAACATCCTAGGATCAATCTAAAGAATAAAGTCATTCACCACCAAAGACAATGCATTGAATATAAAACTAGTAAAGGCAACTGTCCTACCAGATGAACAAATGCCAACATAGAGACACAAGAAAGGAACAGTAGAGAAACAGACATCTATGGGAAATCAATCATTCCCCAGCAACAGACCCCTGAAAGAAAGTGTCTGCTAAGAAACACAAAATAATGATCAAAAAGAAACTAAGACAAAAAAAGAGAGAGAGAGAGAGAGAGAGAGAGAGGTGAGAAAAATATAGATAGAAAATTTAACAAAATTAGGAAGACAATTTCATCATCTGAATGAGAAATTCAACAAAGAGACAGATAGCATAGAAAAGAACCAAATAATTCAGCTGAAGAATTTAAGGGAAGAAATTTTTAAAAATGAAAATGTTAGCTATTGTTTTCCAGTCACATAAGATTCTGTGACTGCAGAGGAGTTATAATGCACAATTATGGAAATCAAAGTAATTTGGTCATCATGGCAATTCAAAAATAGAGGATTCTAGACATGAAAGGTGTGAAAAAAAGTCACGTTGGCATGATATAGGCATGAAACACTAAGACAGATAAAGAGAATGAGAGCAGACTGTTGTAAAAACATGCACTGGCAACTGACGTGTTATATTCACAAGGACATGAATACGTTGAAATCCTTAGAATTTCACAAGCTTTACGCAGGGGGTAAATGGCAAGTTTTACTTCAGAGGACACTATAGCTTAGGACACAAATATGCTTATGATGAGGTAATTCAGCAATAGTTATTTAACTATCCCAAAAGGCAGATATTTGTCTGATACATTAGAATTCACACCATATAAATGCAACATAAGAAATAAAGAATCCTGCAAAAATTTCCCTGGTTTTTGCTCACTCTGGGAATAGGGATCAGCAGACACTCAGTTCAGGCTTTTAATTTTGTTCTAGATAGAGAAATATATAATAAGAGATTTATCTTGATAAAATAATGATATGAGTAAAATAAATGAACTTTCTATAATAACATAGTTTATAGATTGTGTATGTTTAAAGAACTGGGGTTGCCAGTATTTAACTCCATTTCTGCTTCAATAGGGAATTTTTATTAATCCTGAACCAGAGAGGTGATGCAGCACAGCAGGGATTATGAAAATTCAATTTACATTACTTCCTGATAGTCCAAGAGCTGATTCAAGTCTACATGGCTGGTTGGGCTTTGGCTTGCTGTTGGGTATTTATTGACTTTTATTAAAAATACTGTCTTTGTTTGGGTACCTACTCAAAATACACTGTGGAGTTGTACTGCTCCTTTCCTTTTCTTGCTGCTCAGAAATAACTGTCCCAGACTTCAGCTTTAATCTCAGACCATCATTTCTTCTTTCTTTTCACCCAAATCTGCAATTTTCTTCTTAGATGGATGAGTTCTCTCTCCAGTGTCAAAAGGAGAGTATTAGAAGCTCTTCTGATAAAAAGACTATGTCTTGTTTGAGAGTCTGAACTGCAAATAGATCCACATTTGGCCATTACTGTAAAATCCCCTCTTTAATTATTACTGAACATTCCATGATGCTTGCTACGGAGTAGTTCTGGGCTTTTGCTAATGCAGTTAATTCATGACCAAGATTGTGTGGGTTACATATGTAAGTGAATTAATCATGGTAAGCTGCAAAATTATTACAAATGGAGCCCAAGAAAGGTTTAAAAGATCAGCATTTATATGATGTATAAATCATTTTGTGGCAGAAATTACATACCATAAAATTTGGCATGCCCTTTTTTGGTTCAATAAAGAGCTGGCAATTGAGGCTGTAACAAAAACAGATACATTTAGCAAAGCCTGCATTTTGATGCACTTGTGAAGAATTTAACATATTCTGTTATCTTATATTAATGTGTATAGAATGGTTAGATATTTAAAGAAAACCTAAACCCCTTGCATGCACTTGCATTTTATAAGAAGTTAGAGTTTTTGTAAAGTCTTTACAAAATAAGCAAGTGGTTCTTCTAAGAAGCCCTTATTTTGAAACATAAGATGAACTTACAGGAACCATGGTTCCTTAAAGTCCATAATAAAAACAATTATTTCCCTTCAACAAACATCATGGGAAAAAAAAAAAAGAAAAAAAGCAGGTTATTTTATCAGGGCAAGTCACCAGCAGAAATTTGAATAGTACAATATGAGGTCCCCTTGATCATTTTCTCTGCCAAAATTTTGAAAAATCTGTATGTTGTAAGAATAAAGAAAATGAATTAAATCTATATCTGTAACTACATTGACTCAGAAATAGAAGATAAATTCAAACATTCATTTAGTTCAAATATGCTGCTAAGAATAATATGGGTTTATGTAGTATGTGTTACAATATTCTGACCTCATTCTTTGAAATTGTTTTTTAACAATAGAGATAACTAGAAAATAACCTATGACAGAGAAGCACAAAAGTAGGGGTTCTGCCACAAATCAGTTATTTATCTCTATGACATTAACTTCATTAAACATGTTTCCTTATTGTAAAACAACTATAGAGAACTCTCAATTGAGGACAAGGAAAAAAATGCAACAATTAAATCTGAAAATAACTAGTACAAATAAATGAGCATCATCATCATCATTGTCGTCATCATTTTTGACTGCTGACTTTCTGAACAGGCCTTCAAAATTACCAGTTGATCAAGCAAAGGTAAGTTTGTTATTTCCTGAAGTAAGGGAAATACCACTTTGACAGGCTTAGTAATGTTTCTGAAAAGGAGTATAACTGTAAAGAGTAAAATCTACAGATCTTTGTAAGGATTAGACTTTGATTTAAGACAGATCTGTAAAGAAGGAATTCAAAGTTCATTTTATAGTAAGTGAAAATTGGTGGACAAAGTGGTGAGGATGTTGAAGGCATCTTCATGAGTAATTAGTCATTCTCAGTTGATAAGAGAATACTAGATCGTGTGATCCACTGTGCTAAAAGGCAGGGAAATAGAGCAGCCTATTATTCACATTACAGACTTTTGGGAAGCTTCTGAAACAACGAATAATGATATTACAATATTATTTTCTAGGATAAGAATTTTCTAGAAAAGAACAATCATGTTACTTTAGATAGTCTTAGCTTTCTAATCTATTAACTATGTACTTGCAGGCTCATAGTTTGTCAAGCACTTTGTCACCATCATCATAAGCATGGTAGTTGAGGCATTCTTTTATTTGTTTCTACACAGATCAAATTGTGTTCAGTTTTAACAAGTCTGCAGTCTTCATTTGCTATTTTAAAGATCCAGAAGATAAGGCTATAACCCTTGGTAAATGTCACAAATCTTGTTTTTCTTTTTTTTTTTTTTGAGAGATTTTCACTGTAGGGCGTGTGCGCTAGCCAGACAGACAGAGAGAGACACAGAGACAGAAAGTGAGAAATCACCCCCCAGGGGGGATGGTCACGCCGCAATCCCTTCTCCTCCATTCTCCTCTCGGGATCTTGGGCACGCACGCACACGCGCCCGGCGTGAGTTTTAAGTCACCGGGTCCGGGACACGAACCGCAGTCGACTACATGGGAGTCCAGCGACATAGCCATTACGCTAACTGCTGGTTCCCCACAAATCTTGTTTTATAAAAAAGCAACCACACACACCAAAAAATACTAAACCAAAGAAACAAATAGTTGATCAGGTGCTAAAATTTTAAACCATGCAGTTTCCATTTCATTTGTTTATTTAGTATGAGATTGTATGAGTGTTCACTTTGACCCAGGAATGCTAGAGACACAGACTAGATTGCTACTGCTAGCATGTTCAAGAGGATGTTAAATAGATTGCAGAATGGTGCACATTTGCAACTCACCCAAGTCCTTAGGTGATAAAGTTGATTTTAAAATTCACTTAAAATTTCTGTCATGATGATTATAGTAGAAAGTAGAGATAAATTTAAAACTGCAAAGGTAATATAGTTTCTCTCCTACACATGAAAGGGTTCAATGAATTAAAATATACAGGGTATGTAACCTACAGCAAGAATAAGCACTATCAGAAATGTAAACATCTTCATTCGACTTGGAAATGGAACTAAACGCTCAGGCTTGAATAAGCTCTGAACGTCAACAAATTCCACTGACTATATCATCCCCTAACCCAAGTATCCCTTACATCTCATATATGAAAAGTTAGAATTATTACCAGGAGAAGAAAGAAAAATGAGGGTAGTATATAGATCAAGAATAAATATGAGACACTGTTTAAAAGGGAGATTATCTAACAAGGTGACACTATAGCTTAGGTTACATTTATGGATTTATGTCGAATATTATATACGTTATTGATGGGAAATGTGTGTAAATGGTGGATTAAAATTAATTTCAAGGGAAAATATCTCTATGAAATATTTATTACTTCATCAACTGAACCTTAACATATGTTCCTTTCAGATGCAATACACACAGCTATATAAAATAAACATTTCACTTATGGAATGCTGGAAATGGTTACTAATTATTTATTTTAAGTAAAGTTTATTGTAGAACAAAGTTACCTGAGGAAAATAATGATGACTGATGTTACTGATTTTGAGAAAATTTAAGAAGTAAAAAAGGATCATATAAAATACAGAGGAAAAGAAAGAAAGAAAAAAACCCTGAAAATCTGTTGCTGAATTTACACAGCAAGTAGGGTAAGAACAATTTTAATTTTCTATATTTAGAGATACACTTTGAGAGAAAATCAAAAAGCAATTAGGAATATCACCAAAGTTATAAAAATCCCGACTAACATGTGCATTATGCAAAACTAAGAGACGCTCTCTTAACACTGCAAAATGATATACTCTTCCTGAGACTCAGAAAATAAACGAATTTTAAGTGATATATTTTCCTAATTTTAATATTTAGTTAAATACTATAAATTATTTTTCTGAGAATTATAGGAAAAAAGGTAATCACCAAGAAATTGTCTATCCTATGTCTGTGATATCAAACAGCTGTCTATTTTTTGGTGTCAGAAAAGAGAACTGTAGTGAAATCTACTTTGCAATATCAAAACATATTTAAGGAAAGGATTTGATGGTCACAATTACGTAAAATGTATTAAGAATATGAACAGTATATTTGGTTTTAAGAAACACTGAACATGGTTCATCCTGATTTTTAGTCTTTTTTTGTGAGAATTATATTTCTATCTTTATGAAGATAGAGAGCATGTACCCTTGCCAGAGAGGCAGAGAGAGACAGAAACAGAAAGCACGAAATCATACGCCAGAAGAGATGGCCATGCCACAATCCCTTCGCCTCAAGTTTCCTCTTGGGATTTTGGGCACCCATGCAAACACTCCTCGCATGAGTTTTAAGCCTCTGGGTCTAGGTTTCAACCATGGTAGACTACACGGGAGACCAGCCACATAACCGTTATGCTATCTGCTGATCCCAAGCCTAAATTAATTTTATTTAAGTATCTAAAACTTTTATTAATTTTAATGTATTTAATATGATTGGTTATTATTATTTTTTAAGAGAATTTTGCCTTCGGGTACATGCACTTGCCAGAGAGAGAGAGACCATAAGATGGAAAGTGAGAAATCATCTCCCAGGGGGAATGGCCATGCTACAATCACTTCTCCATCCTTCTCCTGGGATCTTGGGCATGCACACACATGTGCCCAGCATGATTTTCAAGCCATTGGTTCCAGGACTTGAATCACAGTCGGCCATGTGGGAGTCAGTGATGTAACCACTACACCATCTGATGGTCTCTATATTTTTAACTAAACGATCAAAAATATAAATTAACCAGGACCAGCAGAAGGAATAATAGTTATGTCGCTGGACTTCCACATACTGATGAACTAGGGTTTGAGTTCTGGACCTGGTGGCTTAAAACTCACACCAGGCATATGTGTGTGCATGCCCAGATCCCAAGAGGAGAATGAAAGAGAAGAAACTGTGGCATGTTCATTGCCCTGGGGGGCGGGGGTGATTTCTCCATTTCTGTCTCTCTGTCTCTGTCTGTCTCTCCCACAAGCATATGCTCCCTATAACAAAATCTCTCTCAAGAAACAAAACAAGGGAACCAGCAGTTAGCGTAATGGCTATGTCGCTGGACTCCCACGTAGTCGACCGCGGTTCGCGTCCTGGACCCGGTGGCTTAGAACTCACGCCAGGCACGTGTGCGTGCGTACCCAAGATCCCAAGAGGAGAATGGAGGAGAAGGGATTGCGGCGTGACCATCCCCCCTGGGGGGTGATTTCTCGCTTTCTGTCTCTATGTCTGTCTGGCGAGCGCATGCGCCCTATAGCAAAAAAAAAAAAGAAACAAAACAAAACAAACATTAGAAATTAACCATACCATTTACTTTATAAAGTGTCTTATCAGATACTTTCTTTTTATAGTATGTTTTTTGTAATTGCCAGAGAACACATGTGATAGTGAGAGAGAGAGAGAGAGAGAGAGGAGTGAAAGAAAGCATCCTCAATGAGCTATAAAATCCCAACATGAGAATCGATTTCTAATACAAATCTTTAGTGCTGCCTCTGATTCCCAAGTGATATCTTGTCCATATAAGATGTTATTCTTTAGGAACAAATTTTTATTATTTCTCTGCACTTAATATTTTTGCCTTCCAGCAAACTCCTCTTGCTGATAATTACCTACTTTTTAAAAATATTTTATTAACATATGATAAATGTAAATATTTGTGGGAATAAAATGCAGATTTTTTTTAGTACAAGAGTACAGTGTATAATAATCAAATCAGGGTATATAGGATATCCAGATCGCAACCATTTGTTGTGACTTGTTTTGGGAGCACTGGAAATCCTCCCTTTCAGTCACTTTGTGACACATGGCAAGTAGTTGCCATCTATCTCCTCTCCACCGTATTTTGTAACACTGGATTATTTGCTCCTCCTGTCTATCCGTACTTTTCTTGCTCTGAATCAACAGCCCTCCACTTCCCTCTTTCATCTTTCCCAGCATCATTCATTCCTCTACCTCTATGAGGTCATTTTTTTTAACTTTCACACATGAAAAAGAATACATGATATTATTATTTCTGTGCCTGGCTTATTTCACTTAATATATCCTCCAGGCCTATTTAATGCCAAATAAGAGAATTTCTTTCTTTTCTGAGTGAGGTTTTTGTTGTTGGACACACGTGCTTACCAGAGAGACAGAGAGACAGAGAGTGAGAAATCACCCCACAGTGGTGAAGGCCATGCTATAGTCAGAATTTCATTCTTTGAATGACTGAGTAGTATTCCTTCGTGTGTGTGCATGTGTGTGCGTGTGTGTGTAGAATTCTGAAATAAATGTTTATTTATTTATTTATAGTTTTGGAGAGAGAGACATGAAGCATCCTCACTAGACTCTTCACAGCATGCTCTACCTTAGCCCGCCTGCCTGGGTGATGGACAGATGCTTGCCTGGCATGCAGAGGTGTACACACACCATATTTTCTTTATTGACTCACTTGTCGATGGACATAGGTTGATTCCACTCGATGGCTACCATGATTAGTGCTGCAATGGACACCGGGCTTCAAGTATCTTTATGACATAGCGATTTCCTGTCCTTTGTGTATACACCCAGCAGTTGGACTGCTCGATCATATGGCAGTTCTAGTTTTAGATTTTGAGAAACCACTATGCTTTTTTACCCTTACCTATCTGCTTGATTATTAGTTTTCCAGTGTAAAAATCTATGGCATTATTAACCTCATTTTGTTTTCTTCTAGATAATTTGTGTTTATGGAGACATGTTCACAATCAGGCCTAAATTTAACCTATTTCAAGCATGTGGGGATTTAATGGGAGGGGCAGGTTTTGGGTTACTTTTATAGACCATATAAAACTACTAATGACTCTACCTGGACATATCAGTAGCCTTCTGTTACTAAGCAAAAGGTTATGTTTGAAAAAAAAACACAAAATTTTAATACTCAAAAGCAACTTGTTTGAAGTTATAATGCCTAATGCCTATTATAGCAAATTAGGAAGCTATACAGAATTCTTAATGTGATGAATACTTTGGTGTCACTTGATCAACAATTAGATTTAATAATTGATTATCAAAAAATGTTGTTTTAAAATGTCAACATACATTACATATTTTTATATTTTTAAGAGAATTTTATCTCATAACTATGAACAATTCACCATTGTGGGGCTATTAATAGTTAATACTTAGAGCTTTCAAAAAATCAATATGTGATGAGATTTGAAACAGAAAGCTATAAATTCTTTGGCAAACTAGCAGGAGTTTCTATGTAAGTGCTATTCATAAATGCTTTAGGATGTTATTATCAAGCACCTAATCACAGGTTAAAGACTCTCAACCTTCATCAATTCACATATGAAATTAATAGGGATAGAGTAGTAAGTGTACTCTAAAGAGAGCTCAGAAATATGCTGAAGCACAAATATTCACTTTCCCTGCAATTAACAGTGTAGTAACCTCTACATCAGGAACGTTTAAAGTCAATAGCTGAGAACCACTTGAATGGACAGTGATTGATTTTGCTCGTTCTGGCCCATAGAGGAATGATTGATCTAAGCTTTATTCTGTGCTAGCCTTTTCTCTATTGCAAGCCTAATGAGGCATAAGGGGTGAAATGAAAAATGGAAACAATAGACATAGATTGTGTCTGCATGGGGCCAACAATATGGTGATGAAATAAAAATTAGTCTAACCTGCTATTCAGTATTGACATGTTTTACTCTCAATTTTTTCAGAAAACCTTTAAAAACTTTTTCATCTATTTATTTATTGTACATTTTAGTACTTTACTTTTCTTCAATTACACAAGTAGTTACTAAGTATCTTCTACGAACCTATAATTTGCAGGAGATATTTATAATAGAAGGAGCATTTTATTTAACATATTATAGAGAAATGCCATCACAGCTGAAGATGTTGTTGCCAGAATATATAAAAATATACAACTGGCTATCTGCTACAAGCAACATTTTTAAGCATCAATCTTCTTGGAAAATACTTATTTTAATGGCTTATTGAAGAGGTTGCAAATAAATTACATCTGAACAGTCCTGAGCAGTAGCTTTAAGACTCCGTTGAGCTCATATGGACTCTCAGACCATCAGCAGATGATGCCTTGAGATCTGAGGCTAGAAATATTTATAACTAGAAAAGTGCATGTCAATAGTTTTGTGAGAAATGGTAGCTAAGATGTACATAGGAGATAGTTCCTGGAAGGAAAAATATATTCAATGTAATTGGTCACAATAAAGAAGGAAATATTTGATATGGCTAATAAAAAGTGTTGTATTTGTCTCTGGAGCACAGTTTCATAAACATAAACTACACTATTTTATTGATTCAATAAACATTCATCAAGTTCCCTCCTACTTTGGCTAATTAATTCCTACTCAGCCTTCAGAATTCAGCTTATATAACATTTCCTTAAAGTAGATTTTCCAAACATTTCAGACTATACCAAATTCTTCTTGCTTTATAACCTTTTAGCTTTTTTAAATTTCTTTTCTTGCATGTACCATAGAAGTAAAGGAAAATAATTGTGTAATTACTTTTTCTATAGGTATGTATACTAATGAAGGCAGAAACTATTTTTCTTATTTATATCTATATTTCCAGTTTGGTACAGGGTCTATCATTTAGTAAATGGTAAATTAAAATTGTATCTGTGAGTAAATAAATCTGCCTGGTGTAATTTCAGAAACTAGTGTTGTAGAGGCAAATAATGCAAGGGTCTGCTCTTGAGTGACTGGGTGGTAGAGGGTGAGACATGAAATACAATTACAATACAATGTCAGAGAATACAAAGGTGGAAAAGGAAACTATTGGACCTTGTTTTTAAGGGAAACTGAGTGCATGAGATGACCTTCCAAGAAAAGGACAGCAAATAGGTATTCCTAGCTGAGGGAACAGTTTGCTTAGAATCGGAAGCAGCATTGTATCAGTGGGCTCCTCAAAGCAATGGACACTGAGCTGGAGCTAAGGGTGCAAAAGGTTTCTGAGGGGGACGTAGATCTGTGAAAGGAAAAGAAAGATGCAGTGTTGGGCAGGGCAAATGACACATGCAGTACAAACCTGACCACATGTCCACCAGCTCAACATGAGGCTCCAGAGACAGAATTCCTGGTTAGAAGGTCCCACATTGAGTAGAAGTGATCAGGACCTTATAATACAGTTTCACAAAGTCATGGGTCAAGGTCACTCAGAATAGAGCACCATCCCAGCTCAAACGTGGAGACAACTGCTATCACCATGTGCCTGAACAGCGTGTTTATCTGTGCCATCCTCACTTATGGCATGAGTAGCCGAGTCAGACATGAAACTGGAGTCTAGCTCAGAGTGTGGACCTGACAAGAGTGTCGTGTCACCCAGGGAGTGTGAATCTTACCTCATACAAGTGGAGGCTATGGCTCTAATTAAAGGAGAAAAGGGAGCAAATTTTCCTTCTAAATCTTCTAGGACACTAATATCAAGCCTGAATGCACGGTCATCGGTGAGGAGTTACTATAGAAACTGCAGGGCAAGCATGAACAGAAAGCAGACGCTTCAGGATGTGATGGCTGATTAGACTTCAGCAGTAAGGGAAGAGTCTGTGACACCTCTTAATTTTCTATGATATATAAATTTTATATATGCTAGAGAATAAGCTTTAAAGGAAATAATAAAATGCAGCTCGCTGAAAACTCCTACCACTCAAAATGTAAATTTGTCCAATTATCAGAGCCAGATCTTTGATCACCTCCCTAAAATTGATGTCCTAAGGTGATGATACAGAACTGTGTCTCAGACCATGCCAAGTGTCAAAGAAACACCAACTGTTCAACGTGACTTGGACTATGAGAGGAGTCAGAGGATCTCAGCCTCTTAAACAAGCCTGAGATAGGTGGGCATAGAACATAAGTGCAGAGAGTAAAATGTCAAAAACAATGAAAACAAACAAAAAACACAGTACATAAAACAAAGTGGTAAAGGTGATATTCACTGGCACTAAACTTGAAAGCAAAATAAAATGCCAGTAAAATAAAAATGCCAGTAAATAATATGGGGTTATGTTTCTTATAAACTAAAAGCTTAATGAGAGCATTATGCATAGTTTATTTAGCTGAATTAAATATGCACATGAAGCCATTTACTCTCTCATCCTCAAATCTTTCTTCAGCATCACTCCCAAACAAAACAGCATCGAGCCACACCTCGGATTTTATCCATGCATTTTTTTCTTCCCTCTGGTCTCACACTTACTCATTCAACAACATTTAGCTCAATTTTCACTGTACACAGGTGTTTGTTTCTTACGTTCTCTGAAATAAATGAGTCATTAATCTCTGCCTCCATGAGCAGTTACATATAAAGATGGATAGATAGATATGATATGATAAGATATGGGTGCAGATACATTGGGTAGTCAGAAACATCATGATGCATTTTGCATAGAAAAATACAATAGATACAGACATTACAGACATTTAAATTTCTCCAAAAACGAGTGCTGTATTTCTGGGACTAGCAACATTTTGAGAAATGATGGTTACTTAGTAATTTCAATTTGTCTGAATCCATTGGGGAGTGTCACTTGATCATTTAAGTAGTACAAAAAAGTGTGAAACAAATATTATATAGTGGTGGCAACATAAAAGAAAAATAGGAAAGAATAGAGATTTCACAGTTCTTATTACAGTTTGAAATGTTCTTACCCTTCATTTTATGCATCTTATTCCAGCTAACCCCTGAGACCCAGTGAAAATAAAACTTCTTGGGGGCCAGCAGGTGGCATGCTGGTTAAGGACACTGGACTCTCACATGGTCGATAACAGTTCAAGTCCCAGACCTGGCAGCAAACTCACTTTCTCTCTCTCTCTCTCTCTCTCTCTCTCTCTCTCACACACACACACACACACACACACACACACACACACACACTCTGTCTCTGTTCAAATTAAAAACAAATAAAGTTAAATAAAATAATTCTTTAAAAAAATAAGAAGAGAAAACTTCTCTATAAAGATTTTCTGGGGGTAGACACTGGCTCAGCAACACTTTGTAAGGCTGACCCAAAGGAGAGGTTCCAGGCTGATTTCTGGAGAACTCTCTTAAACACCAGGTATCCAAACAAAGAAATAAAACAGGCGTACTTACCCACTCACGATTTGGGACTGGCTAAGTCTGGAGGTGGGTTGTAGTCACAGGATCATCAAGGGTGCTATCCCTCTGTCTTGCTCACCTATGGAAGATAATAAATCCACTTTTAAATAGTTCATTTCTGGATTTCTACTTAAACTGAAATACTTACCTACTCTAAGTTCCCATTTAATTTCAAAATTTTTTCTCATTCTATCTTTCCTTTTATTGCTGCATATTTACAGATGCATATGCACGATTATTATGTAATAAGAGTCTGTTTTATTGATAGATGAGATTATGAACTCTTTGAAAGCAGGTTTTGTGTTTTTTGTTTTTGTTTTTGTTTTTGTTTTTCTAGAATGCATTCTTTTGTTCCCATAGCACCCAATACAATGCATTATGGTATAAATTAGTAAATATATGTTTGTTAAATGCATTCATATAATTTTCTCTGTTGAAGAATTTGCAAACACGAGGTGAAATTGAAAACAGAGTTTTCTAACTCTAACTCTAGTTCTAGTGGCATTTTTGGGGTGTCCTAAAGATCTCAGCCATACACGTGACTATGGTTACTGGTGCCCTGTGCATCGCAGGATGCTGAGCAACCTCTCTGACCTCTGGCTACTACATGCCAATAGTTCCCAGGTCCCTCCCATGATCATGGTGATCATACGTGTCCCTGACATTGTGATGTAATGGATGGTGGGATTGTTGCACACCACTACTTTAGAAGAAGAAACTACAATTATATAATTACTTTTAATTTCGATTGGCAAGAATGTCCTTGCATCATGCAGAGGACAGTGCCTTAGTTACACAATAAAAACAATGTGGAGCCTGTATTCGCAGTGTGCAGTTACCTGAACATAACAAGGAGAGATGTGAAGGAGACAGAAACTTAGAATCTATAAACATCACTTCTGCACATTCCTTTCATAACAAATTGTTTTGACAGTAATATACACTGACACAACAATATTTTTTAAGGCCAAATGAACAGCTTGGTGACTAGTTTTATTTATGTGTTAGAGAAAGCAAAATTTACCCATGACCTTTAGAAACCATTAGCCTGTATGGAAGTACATCACTTAAGTACTCAGCACTAACAAGTAACATTTTAAATATGCCTTGTTTTTCACAATAAGATAGATATTAACAAAATTTTTTGAATTAATACCATTTTGATTGAGGATTTTATTTCATTTACCTTGGCTAATAAGTTGGTTGGTTTCTGCTGTTAGTAATCTTGATGATACTGTATTGTACCAAATATTAAGCACCAAGGTTTTATGTTATTTTTTTCCCAGAAGTTCTGTTAGCAGCATACAACTAAATGGACATACTAACTTCAAGGAATTTATGTTTAGTGAGGCTAAGTGATCTCGTAAAATAAAATAAGGGGTTAGCAGGTGATGTAGTGCTTAGGATGCTGAACTTCCACTTGGTCGGCCATGGTTTGAGTCCCAGACCCAGCAGCTTGAAACTCCTGCCGGGCATGTGTGCGCGTGTACTCAAAATCCTGAGAAGAAAATGGAGAAGAGACCGCTGCATGGCCATCCTCCCAGGGAGTGATTTATCTCACTTTCTGTCTCTCTCTGTCTCTCTGCCAAGTGCACATACCCTATAGCAAAAGTGTCTCAATAAAACAAGAAAAAAATAACAATATAGTGTACAGTTTTGTGATACAGAAGGAAAATTTATAGAAAAGGTACTCTTAGCTCAGGCTTGAAGGCAGTGCAAGAGACTCTTAATGGCTTTAAGTAGAGAGTGACACATTACGAAAGTGTTGTAAATCAAGCCTCAAGACTAGAGGCAACAAAATTACTTCAAAGCTTTGGACTGCAATCCAGATAAGAAACATAAAGGGCTGAAATAGTCTAGTGGTAGAAAATTGGGAAAAGAAGAGAGAAGGAACTTGAGAAATATTTGAAAAGAATTATCATTAAACAAAAATTGATGATTCAAGATTATTATTTTTTTTTTTTGACAGAGGGTACATGCACTCACTTGAGAGCGACAGAGAGATAAAAAGGGAAACAAGGAGAGGAAAAAACCCTTCCCAAACTCCTACCCCAGGAGAAGTGGACACCACAATCCTCCTCATCTCTCCCCCTACCTATACCCTCTCTGGGTTTGGGGGTATGCATGCACACATCCCTGGTATATTTCTCAAGATGTGGGATCTGTGACTCACCTCTATTCTCTCCCTCTTTCTTTGTCTCTCTCTGGTAAGCATATGCACCCTTCAGCTAAATAAATAAATAAATAAATGAGTTTTAAAAACCTCCTATTTGTAACAGCCCTGTTTGGTAACAAAGTTTAGGTTATCGCTATGGGTGTAGCTAATACATAGAATGAATAAGATGGTCATGAAATTGTTATAAAATAGTTTTAACCTAAATCACCCACATGACACTTGAAGTGACCTAGAATTATGGCAGAATTTAGAATACAGAAGGAATACTAGATACCAATCAAGTGTTTTTAATGCCTGAAAAGCTCTTCAGTGTTGAAGAAAAATTAAAAAAAAAAGAAAAATATGGAAAGGACATTGAAAGAAGATGACATTTACATGATGTAAAGAATTCCTCCCTCAATAGAGGAAGAGATACTTTAGAACTGGCACGCAGCCCTGAGAAGGTAGTCAAGGAATTTCCTGAGGGAAAAAAATATTCTCTGTATGGAAGCGTGATGAACTTTTCAAAGGTCAAAAATAAAAATTAGGGTAGGAAGCATCAAAGCTAAGCAAGACTTGCTCATTGATATGGACTAACACCGATTTTGCTATTTCATATTCACTTCACTGCTGTTTGGAAGTTTTTATGATCTAAGCAAAAATGCTCTTTAAAATAAGACCAAGACACAAAGACACCATAAATATTCACTTTTTCCTAATTTGAAGAAAAAATTGTCATAAATACTAGAGAAGATGACCAAAGTTTCATGGTACAGTTTTATTTATAAATCATTCAAGTTCTTTAAGGTTTATGTAAAGATCATGAAACTTTATTCAAGCATTCAGAGATGCTTCTATAGTAATAAACATGCTCTAAGATTCTTGGGATCAATAAGCCGTTGAAATGTTGGGGATATTGCAAGGCATGGTAATCAAAATGAAAATATCAAAGAGAGGAAACATTAAAGAAATTAATTGAATGTATACAGGGAAAGCAATTGAAAACAGGTACAACCAACTCTACGTAAGATACTGAACCTAGCTCTATAAAATCTTTTAGTAACAAAAATTACTCTTCCGTTCCTGAAAGCAATAGAAATACTGTATCTAAGAAAATATAATGAAGTGGGCAGAACACATTTTGCATTAATCTTGTTATGGTTTATGATCCTGGCATGATTTCCAGACCCGCAGTTAGCGTAATGGCTATGTCGCTGGACTCCCAAGTAGTCGAGCCTCGGACCTTGTGGCTTAAACTCATGCCAGGTGCATGTGCGTGTGTGCCCATGATCCCAAGAAGAGAATGGAAGGGAAGAGGATGTGGCATGGCCATCCCCCCTGGGGGTGATTTCCCGCTTTCTGTCTCTCTGTCTCTCTCTGTCTCTGACAAGCGCCCGTGCTCTGTAGCAAAAACCTCTCAAAAAAAAATTTTGCAAGTTTAGGACTAGCAGATGGTGTAATGATTACATCCCATGTAGTTAACCACTGTTTGAGGCCTGGACCTGGTGGCTTGAAACTCACATTGGACATTGTATGCATGCGTCCACAAGATCCCATTAGAAGAACAGAGGAGAAGGGATTTTGACGAGGCCATCCCCCCTGAGGGAAATTTCTCACTTTCTGTTGCACTGGTGAATGCAGATGCCCTATAGCAAAAATCTCTCTCTCCAAAAAAAAAAAAAAATATATATATATATGCTTATTTTATCCTTTCAAAGAGTCCATGAAATAGAGCCAGTATTGTTCCCATTGTGCAGCTTGAGAAACTGAAAGTTTCTATGATTTCTCCAAGGTTACACAATTAAAAGTACCCAGATTAAATGCAGGTTTTATGCTTTTCATTATATCTCAAAACAAAGAATACCTTCCCTTATGCTTGGAGCTGAATAGCTCTTTGTAGTTTTAACTTTGCCTAATCCATTTTTACTCTTTTAAAATTCACATCAACACTATGAAGGGACAAGGAATGTTAGTGAGGCCATTACCACACTATCAAGAGGAAGATTAAGACATAGAGTAAGAAAAGTGAAGAATAAATTCCCTGTAAAAAGATCTCATTTCAGGCCAGCCTGTGGCATGGGAATGGAAGCTGGATCGCACATGGCCGAGGACCAGGTCTGAGTCCTTGATACAGTGGCTGGAAAGGCGTACTGGGCATATGTGCATACATCCCCGAAGTCCCCCAAGGAGGGAGTGAAGTAGGAGGAGGACTGCAGCCGTTCTCTAAGTCAGGGGGTGCTTTCCCCCTTTCTCTCCTTCCCTCTGTTTTTCTGTCTTTCTCTAGGGAGTGCACACACTCTCAAAAAAACAAAAACAAAAACAAAACACTCTATCCACAGAAAGTAGAGATCATGTTATTGGAGCAGTCAGATCAGGCCTTCACAAGTCTTTAGCGTTCAGTCATAAAGAAAAGATTCTACTCAGCATATCTAGAAGGCTTTTCTTATACTTGCCATTCTTTTTTAATTTCTTTATTTACATTTTTTATTTCATTTCCTTTTAAGCATTCAACCACATTATTTAGCTTACAAAGTAAATATTTCAACATGTGACTATTTCTCCCTAGTCCAGTTGATAAAATTATAAAATATCTTCAACAGATAATACCACATTTCTTTGTCCCATTTATTTTTGGATCACCAACTATGTGTTGATTCGTAAACAGAACATTGAAAAACAACAATAAAACAGACAAGTGTCCCTTATTGTTCTTTTTCATCAGGGGAGTATACAGACAAGAAAGAGGAGACGTAAGTAAAATATTGATTACATGTAAGTTGGTGAAAACTATAAAGGGAAGGAATAAAGAAATGACTATAAGCAGCTTTGGAAAGGGAGGTTTTCATTTTAAGTAAGTGCGAACCTCAATGGGAATGTGGATCTGTACGAAGACCTAAAGAGATGAAGAATCCTGCATCATCACACATGGGAATAAATACTCTAGGCAAATCAAACAACAAACCTTAAGGTCTTAAAGACAGGGTGTGCCTGCTATGTCCCATAAAAAAGGAGAGGATGGTGGAATGGACTGAAACAGAAGTAATAGGAGATGAGACGGAGAGTTTGGTGTGACGGTAACAGGCCATACCTTCTAGAGCCCTGTAATCCATGTTAATGAATGTGGCTTTTACTCTGAAAAAGTCATCTGACAGTTTTGAGCTGAAACATTGCCAGATGCACGGTAACAGATTTTGCGCAGATTACACTAAAGGAGGTGAGGATGGAAGTAGGGAAACAGCTAAAGACTGTTGTAATGATGCAAACAAATCCTGCTGGAGATGTGGATTAGAGGAGTAAGAGCGAGGTGAAGACAGTGGCCAGTTGTCACATCAGTTTTGAAGGGACAGCTGTCAATAATAGATAAAAGATTGCACCCAGGTGTTTGGAGAAAAGAATAGGAACATTTCGCCTGAAGGGTTGGAAAGAAGCCTCCGTTCAATGAGATGGTTAGGCTCTGAGTGCCTCTTGCCAATAGTGATATTTGAGGATAATCTGCCTTTTTGGGTCTTGACATTTATTTTTCTTATTGTTGATTTAGCTGAAGTTATTTCAAGCCATCTCATACACTATGTCATATCAATAATAAATATTCCCATTCTTCTCACATTTCTTCAATAACACCTAATAAATGAATAATGGTATTTTAATTCATGTTTGATTTTGCAGTTTGAAAAGTCTCTGATAATTTTAGGCTCACTGGGGAAGCAACTCCTCTTGCCTACACCTGTCCTTTTCCCTGTATTTTACCCATTTATTTTGCTATTTATGGAAACTAGTGTTTACTTGCCAATTTTATGCTTCTCAAATGTCTAAGGGATAAGATGCATAGAGGGACGCAGATAGCTTTTTAATGAGTTACAAACAATGTATTTGACTTTTCAATTTGCATTTGTAAAGAACAATGGCGACATTGAGACTAAGGTAAATTTTAAAATGACTACTCATCTACTCACGAATTAGGATAAAAACTAAAGAATAGAAGGACTGAGGACATTGAATTTAAAGTTCACTCCTATCTAACGATTGACAACTAGCTTTTTTTGAGTCATAATTTCTTTGCTACCCAGCTTTCATAACAACCACGTAAAATTCATTTTGAGTCTTTGATAAGTGAATAAGATAATGTGTGCAAAATATCTGAAGATGCCTGAAAAATATTAACTGCTGAACTAATGTTAGCTTGTAATTCTGACTTCTTTAGTAAACATAGACCCAACAAATAGAAAAAGATTTCAAGACTAAAAAAAAGAGGGTATATCCTATAGCCTTAACTTTGAACCAGTTGTATTTTCATTCTTTCTTTGAGTCTTGTTTTTTTACCTTCCATGAAAGTTACCAACTTCTCTATTACATTCTATTTCACTTACCATTTCATTTCTACATGTCTAGAAACAAAACTTTTCAGTTTACCATTTTTAGCACAATCATTTATTTGGCTACTAATAATCATAAAAACGAAGCTAACATCTGAAATTGCTAAACAATCATGGACTTTTTTAAAAATTTTCACATTCTAGTTTTAGATTATATTAAATCACCAGAGGGCATGTGTTTTCAACAAAGAGAAAGATAAAGTGAGAAAGCACTCCCATGTGGAAAGGTCATGCCACCATCCCTCCTCCTCCATTTTCCCCTCCTGTCAGGATCTTGGGCACACATGGACATGTGTGTGTTTCTTGGCCTGTGATGTTTCTTCACGCCACTGGGTCCAGGACTTGAACTGTATAGTCAACCATATGGAATCCAGCTGTTTAAGTCACCATACCACTGGCAAGCCCTATCTCAGAATGTTTTAACTTGAAAATTGTAGCGGACTATTAAAAAAAATTAACAATGTAAAACCAAAAATGCTGGTTCACACATCTTTATCCAGCACTAAATTCACCCCTCCCTGGGCAGCATGACCTTGCCAGGGAGAAAGAGGGAGCGAAAGTGAGAAATCACTTCACAGTAGCAATGGCCACATTGCAATCCTGTGTCATCCATTCTTCTCTCTAGATTTTGGGCACACACGTGCATGTGTCTGACATTATTTTCAAGTCCCAAGGTTGCAAACTTGAGCTGTGATCAGCCAAGTAGGAATCCAGTGTCTTAGAAACCACTCTACCTCCTGGCCCTGTACTCATCATTTTAATAGATGGAGTTAGAACAAAGGACTATGTATTTATTAAAAGAAAAAAGTCTGAAAATATTATGGAAATTATACATCATCTTTCAGATAGACCTACTATTATTTTCTACAAAATGCAATACTAAAAACCTGTAAGGTATTTCTCAATAGCAATGCTATTTAAATGTTTTTGAAAGTAGTTTTGATAAAATCAGTTCAAAGATCACCATAAAGTTTCCACTTACAGCTTTAGCCACATTTTTCAACAATATTAATTTTTTTTCAAATTTATTCATTTTCTACATTTATTCACTATACACCATCACAACACACAAATGAATTTTCCATCCAAAACACACTGTGCATTGGCTCAATCAAGCACATCAACATACATGTTCTCAGCAAATAATTTCCCAATTCTTATGTCCTGCATACCTTGCCTTTTGTTTTGCCATCCTTGATTCCCCATCCCCCACCCTCTGCTATGTCCCATCCTCCTTCCCCATTGTCCCTGGCATCCACGGTTGCCCTCCATGCCTTCCCCCTCATTCAATTGTTCTGCCAACGAACTTAATTAGTCTAAATATATCCAATAGCTAGCACAGCTGACACATACCTATACATGAACCCAAGTCTGACTTTATTAGGCATAAACCCCAGTGAGTAGAATGAACATACTATAAAGTAGTACCCAGCTGTGCCCATACAGCTCGCTGCAGTCGTCAAATATGCATTTTTTTTTTTTTTACAAAATGATACGAACAGTTTTACCGTTTTTTTTTT
>NW_006203612.1:385210-388581 GCF_000334495.1 Tupaia belangeri chinensis | reverse complement strand
ATACAGGCCCGGGGGCCACGCGTAGGTGCAGTCCCGGCGGCCACGCACAGGCCCGGAGGCCACATGCCAGCCCCGGGAAGGCAGCGGAACACGGAGCAGAGCCCCGGCTGCGCAGGCCCGGGGGGCCGCGCAGGCGCCGCCGCTGCGCCACACCGCCTCAACAATATTAATTTTAAAACTACACTCAAAATTTCCCCTTGTCTCAAATTTAAATGAGTAATATTCAGATTGATAACTAAACTCTGCAACTGAAATGCCATCTTTATACCAGCTTAGAAAATTTGGCCATAGTTTTAACCTATCTTTGACATCTCCTATAATGTCAAAACTTGTTAACAATAGATACAATATTCATAAAAAAGCAACTACTACCACTTTATCATATTTTCTCTCATTTTTCACAGCAAAAGTAATTTAAAAGACATCCTGACATCTTTTCTCCAAAGCTATATTTCTCATAACCCATTAGTCTCTACATAATTAAGTTTAAATTCATGTTCTTGATTAAGCAATTGTTTGTTACCAAAATGTGAAATATATCTTAGTGAAGTAATATATTGTTTATCAACCTATATATTTGGATAGATTAGTTGACTTTTTTCACTTCTAACTTGGCATCTCACTGAAAATAAATAATTTTAATAGAAAAATGTGATATAGATTACATGAGAGCTTGCACAGTAATGAAAATAAATACAAAAAGATTAAGAGGATAATAAGTAAATATGAATAATAAATCTTACACTTTAAAAATTTTCCTGTATCTAGTGGTGCATTTTTTTTTCTTCTCCAACATTACAAGGCACTGTGATCACACACTTTCTTTCTTTCTTTTTTAGAAGTTTTGCTATAGGGCATGTGTACTTTCCAGAAAAACAGAGACAGAGAGACAGAAAGTGAGAAATCACCCCCCAGGGGAATGGCCACACCACAAACCCTTCTCCTTCATTCTCCTCTTAGGATCTTGGGCACGCATGTACATGTGCCTGGCATGAGTTTAAGCCACCAGGTCTGGGACTCAAACCACTTTCAACTACATGGGAGTTCAGCGACATAACTGTTACACCAACTGCTGGTCCCAGATTACACACTTTCTTTACTGAAGTCTTTCTTTTTTTTCCCTTTTTTCCTTAAGCTTGGTATTTATGTTGCATGGAGGAATTTAAATAGCTAGGTCTTTATAGCAGTGTCTGAGTCTACAGCGTGTTTGTAAGGGCAAGAAACAAGGGCCTGAAGGAGTGAACCAAGGAAGGGGGCAGCTAATGTCTTGGTGCATCACTGCCTAACCCCCACTGTGTAGAGTAGTTCTCAATACTGGCAGGTCCTGTTGAAGAGCCTTAGAAAATATATTTCAGGGGCCAATAGGTGGTGCAGTAGTTAAGACTCTGGAATAACACATGGTCGACTGCAGTTTGAGACATGGACGTGGTGGCTTGAAGCTCACCCAGGGTGTTTGTGTGTATGTGCCCAAAATCTCAAGAGGGGAAGAAGAGAAGGGACTGTGAATTGCCCATCACCCCTGGGGGTGAGTTCTTGCTTTCTCTCTCTCTTTCTCTGGAGAGCACATGCTCCCTATAACAAAAAAAATCTCTTAAAAAAATAAAATAAAAAAGAGAGAGAAAATGTATTTTATAATCTTTCTCCCCAGGAATGAATAAAAGGAAACATTTATCTGTCATTTTCTCCCCTAAGAGATAAAGGATTTTCACATGGGACATTAATACTTTAGTACTTAATGTTGTCACATGTGAGAGACGGGAAGTTGCTACAAGTTCTCATCAGAGAGGAACCAAGGTAAGAAGAAAGAGGTGCAGAGTGTATGCTTGGGATGAGACACTCTCAGGATTAGCCCTTCAAAGTTAATTATCACAGCTATGCTGAGATGAGAGAGACCAAGGGGATTTAAAGTGCTTTAACAAGGTATGTTTATACTCTCACTCTTATGACAGAGATAAACTTTCAAAAAAAAGATTAACTGAGCTTCTCATTCTCAATGTTTTGCAGGTGCCAAGGCAATGGATCAGGATTCTATAAGCCCTCATCCAGTGGTGCTGTCCAGGAGCACCTTACTAATAGCAGGGCCCCTATTGTCTATGACTAGTAAGCTACACATTGTCAAAATAATCTCTTGAGCATACATTTTCTAGGGTTACTCCCAATACTAACCCTCTCATCAAAAGCAGTGCCTAGGGGCCAGCAGGTGGCACAGTAGGTAAGGCACTAGATTCCCATAGTGCTGACTGTTGTTCAAGTCCCAGACCTGGTAGCTTGCTTCCTCATTTGTTTCTCTCTCTTTCTCTTTCTTTGGTGAACACGTGTACCCTATAGAAAATTTAAAAATTTAAAAATAATAATACATAAAGTTAAATAAATAATTATTTTTAAAAAATGATTAAAAGGGACCAACAATTAGTGTAATGGCTATGTCGCTGGACTCCCATGTAGTAGACTGTGGTTCGTGTCCCAGACCCGTGGCTTAAAACTCACACCGGGAACGTATGCGTGCGTGCCCAAGATCCCAAGAAGAGAACGGAGGAGAAGGGATTACGGCGTGGCCATCCCCCCTGGGGGGGGTGATTTCTAGCTTTCTGTCTCTCTGTCTCTGTCTGGCGAGCGCATGCGCCCTATAGCAAAAACCTCTCCAAAAAAAAAGAAAAAAAAAAGATTAAAAAAAGAAGAGCCTAGGGATCTAGATTGTATGTAGTAGTGGCACTCTGCAAGGCAGACCACATGGGGAGGTCACCAGTTTGAGTCCAGGGACCTCCATAACAACACTGGGTACATGTGTCCGCATGATCCAGGCTCACTGAAGCAGGAGGTAGATAGGGCATTAAGACCTGGTCAAGAGTGCTGTCTCTCTGTGCCTGTCTGTCCATTCCTCTCTCTCATTCATATAGTAAATAAAGAAACTTAAAGAAAAAAAGCACAGTCTTGTGAAGGGGAACCCACAATTAGGTAGTTTATTTTGAAACAAAAAAGAGTTAAAATAAAGAAAGGACAAAATAACCAATATAAAGATGGTGCTCACATTGGCTACAGCTCAGAGTGACTCATCATTTAATGTTATCAGAACATTCCAGGAGCCTAATGAAATGTACCTCAGAACTACCCACTCAGAGAACAAATGAGGGAAACATTTTTCTCTAGGCTCCTATCTCCTGACAAAATCTTGTCTTTCAAAGTGTTAACTCTCCCACATTTCCAGGTAGTATATACATGAAGATTAAGCAATTCGTGCAGGCTTCGTAGCTGACTTCCTACACTTATTTAGAGAAGCCCTGGTGCAGGAAGTGAGAAGTGCAGGGAAGGTATAGGCAGGTTATATTGTGCAAAGCTTGTCAAAAACTGCACAGAACCAATGCAGTACAGCA
>NW_006203612.1:370833-385179 GCF_000334495.1 Tupaia belangeri chinensis | reverse complement strand
GAATACAAAATGGGCAAGAGTCTATGGAGTTGGCATAATAGATTTTCAAACTTGCTGCTCTCTAATGGTTAAGCTGAACACAGCAAAATGAATTTTCATTTTGTAGTTACTCTATTAATATTACATCCCCCCCAAAGGTGGATCAAGTTAAGCCTTTCATGTATTCTACATAGAGCCAGTATTATATAACTATAATCTAAGAAGGCATTAACTAAAATACTACTTTAAGAAAAGAAATGACCATTTAAGACATGTTTTTAGTACACAGTAATTTGCAAGGATTTACTCAGCCAACAGAAGGTCTCATTCAACTAAAATTTAGTAGATTAAGTTCTATAAAATCAATATTTAAAAAGCAATGAAAATTGTTTATCCTATAAATATTTCAGAAAGTGTCTCAAAGCGAAGAATATGAGTTTGACAATTCATGCAAAATATTTCAGGTTTTTCAATACTTTTTGTCTCACTAAAGAAACAATTGCTTTTTTGTTGTGTTGTTTTGTTTTGTTTGAAATATCTTTTCTATAGGGCATGTGAGCTTGCCAGAGAGACAGAAAGTGAGAAGTCAAACCCTAGGGGGGATGGCCACACCACAATCCCTTCTCTTCCACTCTCCTCTTGGGATTTTGGACATGCACACACAGATGCCCAGCTTGAGTTTCAAGGTGCTAAATCTGGGATTCTAAACATGGCTGGCCATGTGGGAGTCCAGCAATGTAACCTTACACAATTTGCTGGTCCCAAAACAATTGCTTTTTATTTTATTTTCTCTTTTCAATAAAGGTAGATAAATTAAAGGTAGTAATGATTATACTCTTGATTTCATGACATTTTTGTCATAATTACTTGGTGAGTTAAAATAACATTGAACTAGTTAATTGACTTCTCTTATCCAAAAGCCATATAATTTGTCATTATTTAGTGAAGATGTCAGGTGATTTTATTTTATTTATTAGAAATGCATATTTTCTCTATTTACTCTTCCATGATGTACTGGGCATTGAACTTTGGGATAAAGTCTGTGAAATGAATTTTTATCACAATAAAATTGTGCTCCAGTATATCTGCCTGGGAGCATGATAGTTTATTTTCTCTGTTAAATAATATCAAAATAGATTTTGAAATAAAAACATTCTATTAAGATGAAACAAAATAATATGATAAGATGCCTAGCATGTGATGAACTAGATTTCAGAAGAAAATCAAATACAGTTTGATCCTTTGCCCTCACTGGCCAGTGGAGAATTTCAGTTCATTTTGCAAAACTCAACTCTAATGTTATCTCTGCATTAGAATTTCATGACATTATAGATATAGCATTATTTTTTTTTTCTCTAACACATCTTGAATTTGAGACTGGTAAGATAGATGTATTATCTTTTAATAGTGAGATGTTTCTCCCATTATATTTAGCAAAAAGGGCATCATTTTACCCATTTGGAAGCAAAGACCAAGTCCTGTCGATCTATTTCTATTTATGCCTTAAAATCGATAGCTCTGATTCTTTCTCCTCTCCTACTGCTGCAGTCCAACTCGCTCTATTTCACAGCTATGCTATTACAGTGTCTTTTCCTGCTCTAGCTCCCTAATGCACCCATAGCCTATAACTCGTGAGAACAGACACCTCACTTTTGCTGAACAGTCCCAGCTTTTCTTTTTGTAATGACTGAGAGTGCTCCCTTTCACTCTCAGACATGATTCCGTTAGCTGATGAGCTGTATGTTCATCCTCCTTTAATAATACTATATTCGACTTTTTAAAGTCTACGAATTTTTCCAGTATGCTCTACCATGTAAGTTCTTTATTTGCCCTTATTTTACATTTCTCGTGGCAACAAAATGCTGCTTATTAAACAGAGAAAGGGTTAGGGAACAGAAAGAAATACTAGAAACCAAATGGCATCAGATAATACTTAACAAATATCATCCACTCCCACTACCACTTTTCACCCACCGATAAGTCTTTGCATCCTTGAAGATAAATATTAATTCTCCAAGAGTTGGGAGTCAAATGTACATCGTAAACTAAGTTTTACATGATTAAATATACTACTCTTAAGGACTATAGAGGGGAATGGGTTGCAGGCTTTTTTTTTCTTTTTTTCCCCCAAGGACGCCAATATTTTGGTTGTTAAGCTAGATCTTGTGGCATTCTTTATCTCACTTGAGTGCAATTATTCACTTACTTAAGGAAACTCTTCATTTTATCAAAATGTTGTGATCTAACCTTTTTATGTTATTTAAACCTAAAGTCATTGAATTCAGTCACAACAAAGTTCCTCTCTCTGGTTCTTTGGTTCTTTTTTTTTTTTTTTTTTTTCGAGAAGTTTTTTTTTTTTTTTGGAGACGTTTTTCCTATAGGGCACGTTCGCTCACCAGACAGACAGAGACAGACAGAGAGATAGAAAGCGAGAAATCACCCCCCAGGAGGGATGGTCATGCCGCAACCCCTTCTCCTCCATTCTCCTCTCAGGATCTTGGGCACGCACGCACACGCACCCGGTGTGAGTTTAAGCCACTGGGTCTGGGACTCGAACCACGGTCGGCTACATGGGAGTCCAGCGACATAGCCATTATGCTAACTGCTGGTCCCACCTCTCTCTGATTCTTACAGGCAGGCAATTTGCTATCTGGTGTGTAAAAGAGGAATGATGCAAACAGATTGAATTCAATGTGATAGGAACTATGATAAAGCGATACACAGGTGAAATGGAAACTAGAAGTTGGGACTTGAATATCTTTTCATCTCTCAGACTTAGAATAACAGCTGAAAGCTTTAGATGTAAAAAAAAAAAAGGGAAATTGACTCAATGAAGTATTTGGTGAATAATTAAATAGTACAGTTTTCACTTTGTACCAATTATTTCTGCTGTAATATTTCAACCACTTTAATAGCAAAGAAAAATGAGGTTATGGAGCACTCTACAACATATAAAGCAAGATCTATTTATCTTCCAAGTTATTATCAGATTCATTATAGTACTTTATTTTTTTTAAAAGCCTGGCTAGATAAGTTAATAGAAAACAGTGTACACAATGCAGATAGATTAAAAAAAAAAAAAAAAAACTTTGATAGTAAAGCTCAAAATACAGCCAGTGGTGCAGGGGTAATACATTATAATCCAAGTTTGCTAAGGCTGGGAGTGGGTCATGGCATGAAAGATCCTTCTGGGATAACTTTGTCTTACACTTATTTATGAAAGAAATGAATAAACTACAAATAAGTAAAGGAAAGCTCAAAACAAATACAAAAATACATTATGAATGAATTATTGAGGTTACTATATAATATGTAAAAAAACTATACATAATGAGCAAATCTCACTATTGCTAGCGAAAAGTTCAGTCTGTTTTCTCTGAGGCACCAATATATTACATAGTAGTTAAAACAGAAGGCATCCTCAAATTCCTGTCATCCAGATGATGTTTGTTAAGATTTCTTCATCATTTCTGAACAAAAATTCCTGGTAATAGCTTGAAAGAAATAAATTTTCCTTAAAATAAATTAAATGGGCAGCTACAAATGAAACAAAACAGTCACAAAGTAACACTTGTTTTTATTCATGAGACTGTCAAGAATTTGCCTTGTCCCATTTTAGTTGTTTAGTTCCTTTTATATTACTCTTTACTCTATATTTGTAGAAAACAACATCTGTACATTTAAGAAACACAATTCAAATATGCCAAACGAAAAATAACTGACGATTTAGAAGCATCCCAAAAGGAAAGGTTTGAAACATTATCTTTGATCACTTTCTATGACCATTTTTTTTTTTAAACTCACTTGTTTCTTTGAAGTCCTTATCCTCAGGTCCCCGAAGAAATACTACTTGCAGATAAAGCCAGGCGGGGAAAAATACAAAGTGGGTAGAATGCATTCATGCAAATTTAGGAATAATATACCCATGCACATATGCACCCGTCCTGTCATGTGTATCTAGGATAAAGTTTGCTATTGACTATCAGTACTGGCAGGTGTTTATTAATGGTACTTAGAAATACTATTTAAAAAAACAGAAAGTAATAGAAAAAGAGTCAAAAATCCAAGTGATGGCAGATTAAAGGATGAAGTTCTCCAGAAAACCCTTCAGCTTTTTGTGAGTGTTGGGAAGGCAATCATACATGGGGTTAGTAAGTTCATCTCAGATGAGTATGGGCCATTAAATAGCAACTGGTCAGAAAACAAATATCTGGGTAAGCATGATTGTCAGCATTCATGGCAGATAAGAGGCAGCTGTGAGGCTGGCAGGAAAAAAAAAAGCCGAGCAAGCACAGATACAATCAGAACATAAAAATAGAAAGAGGCTGCAGTGTGAGAGAATCGGACTCCAAGGTGACTTGTGCCACTGAGTGCTGGGACTGGAAGGTGTAAAGGACAGGAAAAAACATTATAAAAGATGGCGAGCCCGTTACCATCAGGGAGGTGTGATTCAGTGAGGCAGTTTTCTGCTTCCTGACCCTGGTTTATGGTCTTCGGAGCTGTTATATGACCAGCAGTAGGACACATCCGGATGAAAAGGATCAAGTGAGGTTTGAGAGGCGTATTTAAGTTCCACCTGCCTCAGCTGGTGTCCTGTTTTATTCATTAGATATACATTTATTGAACAAGTTTCACTTTTCTTCGATACTGAAGTGACCGATTTAACCAAAAGAAGTTCGGCTCTTCCATAATGATAGTTTAGCTACTTAAGAAAAAGAAATTCAAAAATAATTTTTTCATGTTCAGATGTCTAATAACTATATTTCCTTGCTCAGTGCCGCAAAGGATATGCTAGCTGCTCACTAAAATTTGTATAATCATACTCTTCTTCCCTCTAGGCACATAGCAAGATGATATTTCTTGCTTTCCTTTCAATTACATATGTCCAGGTTACTGAGCCCTGGGCAATAATACGTGACTGGAAATTGTATCTTTTCCAGATCAAGGCTTTTTGAAGTGGCTATGCTTCTTCCACATCTTTTTTCTTCTCTAATTCCAGCTGGATGCACACAATATAAATAAGATCCTAAATTTACAATGCCCAGTATGAAAGCCAATGGCCGCATGCAGCTACTTATATCAATTTAATTCAGTTTCTCAGTCAAATTAGCCACATTTTCTGTGTTTTATAGCCACATGTCTAGTGGCTACTCCCATTATAAAACATATCATTATTACAGAAAACTTCTTTGGGACAGTGTTGTCCTAGATGATGGTGAAGCAAAAATAAAGACATAGTCTGGGTCCCTAAATCACCACCTGAAAAACCACACACAAATCAATGCAATCTCTATGGGATTTTTACATGAGTGAGAGATTTTGAGGCAATTTATAATTTGAGGTCTATGTTCTTGAAGTTGCTAATTACCCTAACTAGTACCATCAATATGATATGTTCTCAGAAAATGGAGGCCCAATTAACATCAGAGATAGTCGTGTATTGCTGGCCTCGTGTTTGAATTGGTATCAAGGGAGCAGGAGAGTGCTTAGTTTCCATGGCAGACAGCATACGACATTCAGCTTGTAATTAGCACAACGCCTCTAACCAAGTGCAATTTTAGCATCCATGTGGGATGTAGATCATGGAAGTCAGGGCAATTCAGAATTTGAGTGCATGTCAAAATAGATTGCTTGGACCAGCCCGCAGGGTGGCCGTTAAGGATTCTGGGACCCACATGACTGACTGCATAGTTTCACTCTTGAGCTTGCACTTGCACATGTGTGCCCAAAAGCCTAAAAGGTGGGAGAATGGGTGATATGGGACTGTGGCATGACCATCCCCCCTAGAAATTGTTTTCTCACTTTCTCTCTGGCTCACCGTCTGTCCCGACAGCAAGCACACATGCTCTCTAGCAAAATTTTAAAAGGGAGAAAGAAAATTAGTTTATTTTGTAGCCAAACCCATTTCTTTTTTTCTTTTTTTTGGTGAAGTTTTTGCCATAGGGTATGTGCGCTCGCCAGAAAGGTAGAAATCACCCTCCAGAGGGGATGGCCACACGGCAATGCCTTCTCCTTCATTTTCTTCTCGGGATTTGGGCACATACACACACATGCCTGGTGTGAGCTTAAGCTACTGGGTCCAGGACTCAAACCGTGGTCGGCTACATGGGAGTCCAGCAACATAGCCATTACGCCATCTGCTGGTCCCAACAAAACCCATTTCTATTACAAGAAATTCTACAAGAAATTGTCCTAACTGAATGTGGGGAGCTTATGGTTCAACTATAAGTTGCCAGTCTATTCAAAGACCAACAGAAATTGAGGCTATAAAATGTTGTTCAAGATAGCAAACAATAGCAGATTTATACTCACATATCTAGGAAAGAGATTAAAGGAAGAGAATATATAAGCATTCACTGAGAGTCATAAAATTAATTTGATGAAAGGACTTAGAAAAGAGTCTGGATTATTTATTAGGAATTCTCTATAACCTTTGTCAAGGGAATATATTTTATGTGATATTCTTTGTCCTATATGTTGAAATTGTAGCCGGGTCTTTGGTCAATAGAAAAGAATACTGAATATATCAAGTAAAAATACAAAGAGACAAAGTACCCTCTTTTATTTCCTATAAATAAATAAATAAATAAATAAATATTAGAGCTGAGAAAGGCACTAAAGAAATCATAAGAGCATGCATCATTTTTCCAGTACTGAAAGAAAAATTTCAGTTGAAGTATAAATCTTTGAGGGATCAACAAAATAACCGATTTCATTCAGAGTAATTTTTTTTTTAAGTTTACTACAAGAAAAGTAATAAAAAAATGTGAAGAGGCTTTATGTAATCTTATAAAATACTAAAAAAAAAAAAAGTAAGAATCCCTCTTGAACCACTCAGCAGCGATATGCAGGAGAGTAATTTACGCTATGAGCCTTTTACTTTAGGCCGTAAGGTACACTTGTAATAGCTGCTTAATCTTAACCTCGGGATTTTACAGCTCATGAACTCCTGTATTGACATTAATGAACAGCTTAGGCAGGGTAAAATACTGATCAACACCGACATCTTGGTTTCTTTAGAAAATTAATAAGGAGAGCTCTCTGCATGAGAATTTACTGTTAGTGCCTTGAAAATTAACTGCTGTAATGGTGAGTCTTGATTGACTGGGAAAAAAAAAAAACATTTTGTAGGTGATGGTGTGGGAAATTGCATACTATATCAAGTCATCTTTAAATTTCATTATTTCTGATTTTTCACCTGTTGCTACTTAAGCAGTGAGCGCTGAATAAGGTAAATTGGCAATTAGAAATCAGAAACCTTGGGAAAGAATCCAGTTCATGAACAAAGTAATTAACTATTTCCTACCACATATATTACTGCGCGGAAGTGTAATTAATGGTGCTAAACGTACTGATGAGAAGAAACAATCTTCTGAGAATAAAGAACACTCTTCTGCAAATATCTATTCTTCTTGCTCTTTCATAGGAAGATACTAAATATTAATTTGTAGAATATTAACTACGCAGTCCCTAACCGTAACTGTTCATTTGTCTGAATTCAATACTGACCCAGAAGAACGAATCAGAAACTTGATTCTTTTCTTTTTCCACTTATTTCTTTCTTCTTAGAGAAAAAGATGGAGAAAGTGAGAGAGAAAGAGAAATCTCCAATAAGACCTTCATACTGCAATCCACCGCCAGCTCCAGCCAGCCTGCGCATATGCATTCTTGGCTTGTTCAGGAGCCAGGTGATGTGAATGCGGGTCCTTCCTACATGAATCCAGTTGTGCTACTGCTGTACCTCCATCTGACCTGAACAGCTTATTTCTTGATAACCTCAGCACCAAGTAAACATACCTGCTTGGCAGAGCCAATAGGTAGCAGGAATTGAGAAGCTTTATCCTTCCTTGGCCATTTATCTTTCTATACCATGTTCCTGACAATACTGTTATGTTTTCACCATGAGTGCTAAAAAAAAGCAGAGTTTCTGACCACAGCTACTAGGGTGGAGCTAGAGTAAATGATCCATGTTACACAACTATTCATTTAAATAGAATTCTTCCCTCCAGCCTTAAGGGTACAGCAACACTAAATGATCCATGTTATCCAGCTATGCTTGCTGTGGCCAGAACTGGATGAAAAGGTTATATCTTGCCATCTTTCCTGCTAGAATCTTATTGGAGATTGTGCATGCTAAATAGATAGTTACTATCAGAGGCTGAGAGAAAAAGTGTGTGAAGGCTCCAAAATTGGTATAAGAAAGAAAGTAGCAAGGAAGTCATTTTTTTTTTTGGTCATTTTGTACTATAAAATTCCATTTGGAATAAAATTTAAAAAATGTTTGGTGAAATAAAATGTTATTACGATGTTCTTCTAATAAAAGGAGACCAGAAATAAAGGCATTCTATTTCTTTTTAATGTAATATAATTTCAATATAAATAATTTGAGATTGAGAAATTCAAATACGCTAGCCCTCTCTTTATATCAACTCTTACAAAATAATAGACCTTTATCATTGGAGACTTCATAATCTGTGTGATGAACAATATTTAATCAAAGCAGGGACCAGATTCCTCAAGGAAGACAGATTTCCTCAATCCACATGTCATTAACTGATTCCATAGATATCATTTGGGCCCTTGGTATTTGGAAAATAACTTTTTTTCAACAAGTCTTGTGTGCTCTCCAAAGACAAATAGAGAGAGAGAGAGAGAAGAGAAAGTAAGAAATAACTACTCTTGGAGGATGGCCATGCCACAATCCTTTCTTCTCCAGTCTCCTCTTGAGATTTTGGTCACACCTTGCATGATTTTTAAGCCTCCAGGTCTAGGACTCTAACCACACAGTTAGCCATGTTGGGATCCAGCTGCCTTAACCTCGATGCCATCTGCTGGTTCTGAGAATAACCTCTTAAAACAGCTTTGTTTAAGCAGTTGGAAAAAAAATTACCTATAAGACAATTTTTTAGGTATATTTCTACCACCTTTACATAAATTGGGCCAATTCCTTAAAAATTCTTATTGGATTAAATTTTTTTAGAATGATTAGTAATATTTGCTTTAAACCTTGATTTTCTTCAGGACTTGTCATAGATAAATCCTGTTTATTGATCTCTTCTAGATAAAATTGCTCCACTTTGTCTTCCTGCCATAAGAACACTTGGAATAGTTTAACACAGATGTTCCCAGATCGAGACCTAATCTGGCTGCAATGTGTCCCCTAAATTGATTGATTATTAGATGCTCTTCCTCAAATATCACATTCCAGAACTGTCTAAATGCACATAAGCGAACTTCTAGAATTTGCATGTTGATACACATACACACACATGCACAATCACAAAAAATGTGAAAAATAGCCTCTATTATCATTTTAGATATATTATGGGCATGAGATACAAATCCCTATACCATTAATAAAAATGTGTTAGATCTCTGCTGAGAGTACTTACTTCTAAATTTCTAAAGCTCATTCAATTGAAATATTAATGGAGCTGTTAACCCTCCATATCTGTCACATGAACTGAATATACCCTATGTAATTAAAAAAAAATTGCATGTGTGCACACCGAAGAGTTACTTTTTGTTTGTTTGTTTGTTTGGTTGGTTAATTGGTTGGTTTTTACAAGAGGGCACATGCATTCATCAGAGGATAGTTAGTGAAAGAGAAATTGAGAAAATGCATTTTGGGCATGAACACACATGTGTCTGGCATGTTTTCAAGCTGGTCCAGGACTCTTGCCACACAATTAGCCATATGAAATCCAGCTACCTTATCCACCATGCCACTGACTGGCCTGAAAAAGACACTTTCAGGCAATGAAAGGACAAGGCATAGACTAAGAAAGAAACATTTGCAAAGCACATATCTACTGAAAGAATTATATCCAAAATATATGAAAAACTCTTGGATCCCAACAATAAGAAAACAAACCATCCCATTAAAATATGGGCAAATGTTTTTAACAGATGCCTCATCAAAGAAAAAATAAAAAGATATCAAGTGATCGTGTGGAAAGATGTTCAACATTATATATTATTAGAGAATAGCAAATCAAGACAAGATACCAATATCTACCTATCAGGATAATTAATGTCTTCCTGCCTCTCCAAAAGTGATAATACTAAATTCTAATAAAGATGTGAAGTAACAAACTCATTGCTGATAGAAATAAAGATGGCATAGCCACTTTGAAAAAGAGTTTTGCAGTTCTAACAAAGCTAAATGTTGTCTTATCATACAATCCAGCAATCCCTATCGTAAGTATTTATTTAAATGAGTGGAAAGAGGGATGAATAAATTTAGCACACAGTTTTGGGGGGCAATAAAACTATTCTGTACGATACTATCACCATGTATATGTTACATTATGCATTTGTCAAAACTCCTAGAGCTGTATATTACAAAGAGTGAAACAATATAAATGTGGTATTTAGGTAAATAATAATATATCAAAATTGCTTTGCTCTAACTGATGCACCACACTAATGCAAGATGAGAATGTGAAAACCTGTGCAGAAGAAATATACACAGAAAAGGTCAGCATATGGATCCTCTCTACAGAGCCTGCTCATTTTTTTTTTTTTGATAAATCTAAGCTGTTCAAAAACAGTCTATTAATTGAAAAAGTGTTTTACACAATTTTAGATTAAATGTCTGTTTTAGCATAGGAAGACCATTAGTTCTGTATGTGAAGTACTCATAAGACTTTTTTCTGAAGTGGCTCAATACTTTCCTTTTAAGCATTGTCAATATCCTATGTTAATAACAATTAGTACAATATCAGGCAAGCTAATTGCTATTTTATTGAGACAATAATTGTGTCATTAAAATCTGCCTACTGAGATTCTCATTAGAATAACTTACAGTACTATAACATTTCCCAATTAGTAGCAGATTTATATCCAGACCCAATAGTTACTTTCTTGGTGATTCATCGATAGTTTACTAACTTAATTTTTTTTCACTAACAATAGGTCATACTTTCTATATTCATTAATTTAATTGCCCCCCCCCATTTACTTTGCAACTAAATTAGTTTGAGTAAAATTTCTCTAAGTTTTATGTACATGAAATGCCAACTGGCTTGTCATGGTTATTATAATTCAGAAGTCATATAGTGATGCTTTATTCATAGATATTTTCTCTAAGAATTCCTCTAGAAATCCCACAGATTATCACATTTTTTTTAGGGTAGAAAATTTAAGATCAAAGAAGTAAACTTTTAGGAAATGGTAGATTTAAAATATACATAGGGCTGGCCCATGGTCTGGTTATTAGGGGAATCAGATCCCATGTGGCTGATTGAGCAGTTCAAGTCTGGCAGCTTAAGAAACAAACCAGGTGCATGTGCATGTGCATGTGCATGGCACAGATCAGGACAGGTTGGAAAAGTGGGGGGTAAGGGATGGCAGTGTGACCATACCCTATTGGAGGTGTGCTTGCTTCCTCTCCCTCTCTCCATGTCTCTGTTTCTCTGTTGACTGCACACAACCTCTGGCAAAATAAGAAAATTATATACGTTACCTGCTAGACAAAATATCTATATTTTAATTTTACTTTGATACTCCTTTCTCAGAAAACTAGAGAGAAATCTATATAATTACAATACAGTTACTTAAAAAAACAGAAGTATGAATCAAGAAAGCTCAAACTATCCCTAGTGAGCAATTCTCATTGCATAATTTTATATGACCTCTATAAGTAAAAGAGGGAATACCTGAAAAAAATTTGACAATTTTCTACAGAAAACTCTATAATCATTTCAGAGTCAAATCCAATAAACAGGAAATATAATAGACTGATAAAAGGGGGCAGCATGGAACTGTAGAAATCACATGGTGAAAAGTAAAGAATCAAATGAATAAAGCTTACAGGTAAATTGCTATTTTAAAGGAAGTATAAAGGGGACTGTGTGATAAAACAGGATGTTCTGCAAAGCTGACCACACAGGGACAAAGGTTCCAGGTGTGTATCCAGAGACTCTCTGTGACACTCAGGGCAGGATCTGGACTTGACTGAGGCTGAGGGGAGATCATGATATTAGGACCCTAAAAGGGGTGCTCTTCTCTCTTTTCCTGTAGCCCTTACTCATGGGGAAAATAATGAAATAAAGCATTGAAAATTATTTAAAGAAAGAAAACATGAAGAAAGGAGGAGTAGGTCGTAGTGTAATTCCGATGGACATCAAAGACCTCTGTTCTCCCTTCAGTCCATTATTACGAAACTATCTGAATAGTGATAATAATTTTCAAAAACTGACAGAAATAAGTGATAGAGGAATTAGCGGAATATATAAACAAATTAAATTTGTTTCATTTAAATTCTGTCTGAATGAATTCTAACTGGCAATACTGAGAGATCTAAATAGAAGACTCATAGTATTATTGGTCATTGTTATATTCTGGAGAAAGAAAAAGAGGATGAAAAACTAAAGACTAGTTTTTACAACTTTTTAAAAATAAAAATACATGGGTTTTGGAAGCTAAAAATAAGTAAACTTAACATCCATTCAATGTAGATCTCTCATAAGAATCCCTGAAATGACAAGGAAGTAAGACAGCTAGAAAACAGATTTAAAGGCCAAAGAATGAAATTACGGAAGTCCTAAACACATAGAATAAGGGATTTTGCTTAATAGAGGTGTTAAAAATTAGAAATTCTTTTTCTTTTCTTTTTTTTTTTTTTTTTTTTTTTTTTTTTTTTTTTTTTTTGCTATAGGGTGCACATACTGGCCAGAAGGAAAGAGAAAAAAAAAACAGAGGGAAAGTGAGAAAGCACTCTCCAGAGGAGATGGACATGTTGCAATCTCTTCTCCATTCTTCTCCTCCAATCTCTTCGTGGGATTTTGGGTGTGAACATACAAGTCTTCAATGTGTTTTTCTGGCCATGGAGTCTAGGACTTGAACTGCATAGTTGGTCATGTGGGATCCAGCCACTTTAATCATCACCACTCTGGTATCTATCAGAGTCTGGCCTGATAGATACCTTTTTCTAGTGCAACAGTACATGACTTTGCACATTTGTCAAACCACTGAATTGTATGTTTAAAAATAAGTGCATTTTAATGTGTATAAATTACACCTCAAAATTTATTTAATTTTTTTTCTTTTTATTTAACTTTATTTATATAATTTTTATTATTATTATTCATACATTAAATAGCTATATATCATTTAGATTGTGAAGAGACTTTACCCAGCATGATATACATCTCAGTCTAGCCCAGTTGACACCACCATACACATCCTCGTCAACAGATACCAGACCTTATCTGTGTCCCACAAGTGTCTTACCACTACATCCCACCCCCAAATTTTCTACACCCTCTCACACTCTCTTTCCACTTTGTCTATATTGTCTATTACAATTTTTAATACTTTTATGTTCTCCAGTCTTTCAGTCTCTACCGTAGAGTACAGATAGGTGGCATATGTTAAGTGGAGACATGCAATGTCTCTCTTTCATAGCCTAGCTTGCTTCACTCAGCAACAAATCTTCCATATTCACCCACTTTCTATCAAATTCCGTGGCCTTGTTGTTTTTTATGGCTGAAAAGCATTCCATGGAGTATATGTGCCACAATTACATGGTTATAATATGGTCCTTAGCCTTTACGAGGGAATCAAGGTGAAAATAATCCATTTATATTCTTCATGTTTAAAAATAAGTCATCATGGCTGGAATAACAAACCGGAGGCCTGTGGTTCATATTTAATCTCTAGACATATAATGATTTTTAATAATTATAATATATTTAATTCTATTTGATTGGGATTAGTTCTGTGTCACCATCTTCCTAGGGGAGATGGCCATACTACAATCCCTTATCTTCCATTCTCCTCCTGGGGTTTTGTGCATGCATGCACATGTGACCAGCGTGTTTCAAGTTGCCAGATGCAGGATTCAAGCCATGGTCAGCCATGTGGGAATCTAGCACCTTGATAACTATGCCTCCTGTTTGACACTTAACCTATGAACTCTTAAATTTGGAGCATTATGAAAAAATAGTGTAGTTTCTGTTTATCTATGATTCACAAGTAGTAGCCTTCTCTCTTTTGCCCAGTTCTGTTTTATATCCTACTAATGCTATAGGTACTTCTAAGATCTAAAAGCCCCTGAGTATATAGCATTTATATCATCTAATGATTTTACAAAATAATTTTTATGTTAGTCTGCATTTCTTTTTTCTTTTTTCTTTTTTTTGGAGAGGGTTTTTGCTATAGGGCACGTGTGCTCGCCAGAGAGACAGAGAGAGACAGAGAGATAGAAAGTGAGAAATCACCACCCATGGGGTATGGTCATGCTGCAATCCCTTCTCCTCCATTCTCCTCTCAGGATCTTGGGCATGCATGCCCCTGTGCCCGGAGTGAGTTTAAGCCACCGGGTCCAGAAATCAAACCTCAGTCGACTACATGGGAGTCCAG
>NW_006203612.1:342517-370665 GCF_000334495.1 Tupaia belangeri chinensis | reverse complement strand
GGTTATAATATGGTCCTTAGCCTTTACGAGGGAATCAAGGTGAAAATAATCCATTTATATTCTTCATGTTTAAAAATAAGTCATCATGGCTGGAATAACAAACCGGAGGCCTGTGGTTCATATTTAATCTCTAGACATATAATGATTTTTAATAATTATAATATATTTAATTCTATTTGATTGGGATTAGTTCTGTGTCACCATCTTCCTAGGGGAGATGGCCATACTACAATCCCTTATCTTCCATTCTCCTCCTGGGGTTTTGTGCATGCATGCACATGTGACCAGCGTGTTTCAAGTTGCCAGATGCAGGATTCAAGCCATGGTCAGCCATGTGGGAATCTAGCACCTTGATAACTATGCCTCCTGTTTGACACTTAACCTATGAACTCTTAAATTTGGAGCATTATGAAAAAATAGTGTAGTTTCTGTTTATCTATGATTCACAAGTAGTAGCCTTCTCTCTTTTGCCCAGTTCTGTTTTATATCCTACTAATGCTATAGGTACTTCTAAGATCTAAAAGCCCCTGAGTATATAGCATTTATATCATCTAATGATTTTACAAAATAATTTTTATGTTAGTCTGCATTTCTTTTTTCTTTTTTCTTTTTTTTGGAGAGGGTTTTTGCTATAGGGCACGTGTGCTCGCCAGAGAGACAGAGAGAGACAGAGAGATAGAAAGTGAGAAATCACCACCCATGGGGTATGGTCATGCTGCAATCCCTTCTCCTCCATTCTCCTCTCAGGATCTTGGGCATGCATGCCCCTGTGCCCGGAGTGAGTTTAAGCCACCGGGTCCAGAAATCAAACCTCAGTCGACTACATGGGAGTCCAGAGACATAGCCATTACACTAACTGCTGCTCCCCCCATTTCTTTTTCATTTTATACCACATGAATTGTTCTGATGATGAAAACATACCAACTGGATTTGGATTGTTTATATTGCTCTTTGGCTGCATACAATCATGTTCTATTCTGATAAAAATATAAACTCATCAAATAAAGCCACTGGTACCAATTTTCTTTAGTGTGACAGTTTTCTATTATAAATCCCATTTATCTTTACAGATGTAATAAATAAATGATTAAGGATAACTCTTAGTCGCTAAACCTGTGTCATTAGCAGTTTTTCTTTACATTTTCAGTTCTTGTACATGCAAGTCAATTTTTTAATTTTATTTTTTTTGCCAGAGGGCATGTACACTTATTGGAAAGAGAGAGACAGAAACAGAGAAAGGGAAAGTGAGAAATCTTCTCCCAAGGGAGGATGGTCACACTGTAATCTCTTCCCCTCTATTATCCTGCTGGGTTTCTGGGCAAGCACACACATGTGCCCTGAATGATTTTTAAGCGGTTGGGTACAGGACTGGAACAGCAGTCAGCCACATGGGACTCAGGCACCTTAAACACTACTCCAACTTGCTGGTGCCATATACAAGTCAATTTTAGTACGTATTTTTTTTGTTTCCAAGAATGTGGACAACTTTAGATTTGTGTATTGTTTAGGTGCAAATGTGTTCCTTTGAACTGTATTAGGAATTCTTATGATAGAGAAATCATGCCCTAATGCCACTCTTTTCACCATGGAGACATCTGCACATTACTGTCACAGTTCAAAACAAAGCATTCTGTATAACATATTTTGGATTTTTTCAAACAAATTTTAAAACTGTAAATCACGATAAGGAAGTTATTAGTGACTCAAAGAAAAATCTTCAGTAGAAGTGAACTTTTGCTTAATGTAGCTACTTCATTTATTTTACATGAGTAGTTATTAAGAGGCCACAAAATTCCCTTGGAAGACATTTTGTGTTTGCTTAGAATGTTTCTCCTCAGAGAGGCACATCTGATTTCTGAAAATAACTCTCGATGTTCACTGTAAAATAGAAATAAATGAACAAGTAAGCCCAACTTATCAAAAGAAAAAACTTCACTGAAATCAACGCTAAAGTGAAAGTATTTTCTAAGTCACTAAGGATTTATTGCAGTTTTCTACAGCTCAAAAGTGCCAATTCTAAAAATCCATTTACATGTTAGTGCTGACTATCAAAAGTTCTTTTGTAACTTGTATGGATTCATTTCTCATTACTTATTTATAAAAGTGAGTGTATAAAAGAGGTAACAGACAAATAGGTTTTGTTGGTCAGAAATTGTCAGAGACTGCATTTTCAAGCAAAATAACTTCTCTTTTTAAACAGTATTTATTGTAACAGATTTGGACTTGATCAATACAGGTAAAATAAAATCATCTATAAAAATGGAAGTTTATTTCAAATTTTAATAAAACTAATAGTAACATTAATTTATATTTTTATGACTTTTGAATAATTCACAACAATTTTGTTTCTTCAGGAAAAGGGAACATTATAAATGGAAACTATGAAGTGCAAACATCATCTTTGACATTCCAATAATTAGGCATCACTAAAGTGATTTCTCTTAAGAGCTTATGTATTACAAAAAGTATGATTTCCATAAGAATGAGAATTGGAAATACTACAAAATTAAGACAATTAGAACGTTTTTAAAAATACTTCATTTAAATGCATATCAGTTTTAAAGATAATTGTAGCAATTATTTCCTCATGAAAAATAACCCGAATTTCAGCCTGTAATTAATCACCTTGCCAGTCACTGAAATATACTATGTATTATTTTTATTACTGAGGAGCTATTTTTAGTAATCATAAAAGTGTGTGATTAAAGCAGAAGTCCAGAGGTGGACTACTGTGAAGAGAGTGAAGCCTAACTTCCATGGGCCCTCTCCCAGGCCCTGGTAGAAACCACGTAAGTGTTGAAGTGATCCCACATTTTTAAAGCTTTGTGAGAGTAATTTTCTATTTCCAATCCAGTAAAATGTCTGTACATTATAAACTATTAGATGTTGCTGGAGTGGTTGTGGATATTGTTGAGATCCAGGAAAGGCAAAGCTGAATTGGTGTCAAGTTGAATTGGTGTCAAGTTGAATTGGTGTCATGTTTATTTAAGGTATAGAGGGATGTCTTTAGGTGAATGGCAGTAACTTGACTACTATATAAAGTTAGGTCACTGGTAGCCAGCAGATAGAGGTAACGTACACCATGCACCCCTGTCTAACTAGCATCATGTCATGGAGTTACACAGACTGGTCTGAGAGCTCATGGTGGTGGAACATGCTCAATTGTGGTATGCATGTACAGGGTGGAAGAAAAACACATGAAATGATTAGAATGAGAAATTAGTACAGGAGAAAATGATTTGCATACCTGAGAATGCACATAAAAAGGGGGAATAGGTTATAGAAAAATGTGCTACTACACAAAAGAAATTTGTTGCCAATCTAATAACAACTTCAAAAAAGTGTTCACACTCTATGGTGGAAACTGAATGACTAAAGGTTATAGAAACTAAGTAAATGGTTATGAGTATCAGACACAGTGTGGGAAAAGGGTGAGTGAAGGAGTAGAGTCTGAGGAAGAACATTAAGGAGGAAAATAGAGAGGCGAGGCATGTATGGGACAAAGAAATGGATAATTATCTATTGAAGATAACTTTCAAGAATGGTGAACTAGACTGGTGAAAAACATAAACATGTTGGAATAGTCACATTGTAAGCCAGGTAATGTGATTAAATGTATAAAAGAAATAGAAATAAAAAGAAATGAAAAAAACTAATAGAATAAATATGAATATTCAAGGTTGAAGATGATGAATATTTTTATAACTTTGGTTTGATTATTATATACTGTATACATTCTTTGAAAAACCATACTGTATCTCACAAAGATGTACAATAATCACATATAAATCATAATTATAATTTTTAAAAGGAAAAGAAAAGGTAGAATTTGAAATTGAGTATACACGATGCCATTTAAATTAACATTTTGCCCAAAATGAAAATATTTAGGTTGGGACCACCAGATGACCTAATGGTTATAATGCTGGACTCCCACATAGTCTACTGCGATTCAATTCTTGGACCCGGTGGCTTAAAACTTGCACTGGGCACATGTGCATGCATGCTCAAAATCCTGAAAGGACAATGGAAAAGAAGGGAATGCAGCATGGTCATCCCCCCGGGGAGTGATTTCTTGCTCTCTGTCTCTCTGTCTCTTTGGAAAGTGCATGCACCCTATAGCAAAAATCTCTCTAAAAAAATTAGATCTATATCTAACAAAATATACACAAATGCTATCTGAAGAAAATTGCAAAATTTCAATGTAACAAATTAAATAGCTTAATAATTGGAGACATAGTCTATATTTATGGATAAGAGGACTCAATATTGTCAAGATAGTAATTTTTCCCAACTTGATATCAAGATTGAGTGAAATCCTAATCAACTTGCTAATTAGTAACTATCTTGTGAATCTTGACATACTGGTTCTCAAATTTATATGCAGAGCCAAAAGACACAGGATATTCAACATAACAAAGAAGAAGAATAGATTTGAAGAGTAGACATTTTAAGACTGAATGTATGGACCAGGAATTGGTATAATGGTTATGTCACTGGACTCCCACATGGCCAACCGCAGTTCTAGTCCCGGACCCGGAGACTTGAAACTTGTGTCAGGCTTGTGTGAGTGGCCCAAAACCTGAGAGGAGAACGGAAAAGAAGGCATTGCAGCATGATTTCTCACTTTCTGTTTCTCTGTCTGTCCAGTGAGCACATATACCCAATAGCAAAACCAAAAAAAAAAGACTGAATGTAGAGGTCAAGTGCTGGTTCCAGTGGCTTGAAAATGACACTAGACTCATATGTGTACGTGCCCAAGACCTTGGGAGAAGAATGGGGGAGAAAGGATTAAGGTGTGGTCCTGCCGCCTAGGGGGGTGATTTCCCACTTTCCTCTCATTGTTTCTGTCTCTGTCTCTCTCCAGTGAGCACACTCACCCTAAGGCAAAATCTCTAAAAAAAAAAAAATAAAAACAAAGACTTAATGTAAAGCAGGAATCAAAACTGCAGTATCAGTGAGAAGAAATAGATAACTGGATCAAAAGATCACAATGGAGCCCAGACATAGACCAACAAAGATCTAGTTCACGGATCTTCAGCAAAGGAACAAAAACAATATTGGAACAAAATTAGCCTTTTCAACAAATCTTAATGTAACAAAAAACATGCAGAAAAGAACAAAACAATTAGATACATCTTTCATCAAAATCATCACAAAATGGATCCTAAACCTAAATGTAAAATGTCAAAGTACTAGAAGTTAATAGAAGGGGAAATCTAAATGTCCTTGAGTAGGGGGATGGCAATTTAGATACAATACCAAGGCATAATTTATGAAAGAAAAATGTATAAGCTGGGCTTCATTAAAAATAAAAACATTTTCTCTGCAAAAGATAATGTCAAAAGATTGAAAAAGTAAGTAACATACGTGAAGAAAATATTTGCAGATGACGCATTCAATATACTGTTAACCAAAAATATTAAGAATTCTTAAAACTCAATGATAAGAAAACAATTTGATTAAAACATTGGCCAAAGACAACAGACAACTCATCAAAGATGATATTCAGAAGGCAAATAAGACCATGGAAAGACACTCTGCATCAGATGTCATTATGGAAATGCAAATTAAAACTATAATGTCATACTAGTACATTCAGAATGGCCAAAATCCTGAACACTGACAACATCAAAGGTTGGTGAGGATGTGGAGTGAAAGGAATTCTCATTTATTGTGGGTGTGAAGGCAAAACTCTACAGCCATTTTGGAAGATAGTTTGGAGGGTTCTTACAAATATAAACATACCAAACATATTTTTATACCCCTGTAATTTTGCTATTTGGGATTTACCCAGAGGAGTTGAAAATTTATAATCACACATAAATCTGCCCACAAATGTTTACAGTATCTCTATTTGTAATTGCTAAAACTTAGAAATAACCAAGATGCCCTTCAGTATGAAAGAAGACACATAAACTGATACCCAGACAGTGGAATACTATTCAAGGCTAAAAAAGTAATGAACCACCAAGCCATGAAAGGATATTGAGGAAACTTAAATTCCTATTATTAAGTGAATATTACTATTCAGCCTCTCTGAGAAGATTATATATGATTCCAAGTATATAACATTCTGGAAGAGGCAAAAAAGTATATAGCATTCTGGAAAAAGGCAAAATTATGTAGATAAGAAAAGGATCAGTAGTTGCTAAAATATGGAGTAGAAGAGGCAGGTTCACAGAGCCAGTGCACAAAACACAATTAGGATAGTGAAAATTGTCTTTATGATACTGTTTTGAAAATACAACTTACTAAACATTTGTCCACACCCAACAAATGTACCACACCAAGAGTTAACTCTATTGTAAAGCATAAACCTTGGGTGATTAAGATGTCACCGTGGGTCTCTCCATTGTAATAAATGTACCACTCTGATGAGGGAGGCTCACAACAGAGTAAGCTCTGCATATGTTGGGGCATGAGGTAAAAGGAATAACTTTGTAGTTTATGTTCAATTTTACTGTAAACTTAAAACTTCTCTAAAAACATAGACTATTTTTTAAATTACTTTTTAAAATGTACAGTTAATCATTGTACATCTTTACAGCATACAAAATTGTTTTCTCCAGCATTCATACAATACATAACAGTCAAAACAAAGGTATTATCATAAGCATTATCATCAAAAGATTCCTTTCCACTTTTGTGTCTGTTAAACGTTTCTTTTTTCTCCTTCCTTCTACCACCTCCATGTTGATATAGACTCTAAATAAAAACTTGTCATATGAAGAGGAAATCTGAAGATATAATCAAAACTATAAAACTAATTAGATTCCTTTGATTATTTTAAAGGATTTTATTAAGTTTGTGAAATTAAAAAAAATTATTTATTTTAATTTGACCAAATGGAGACACACACAGAGAGAGAGAGAGAGAGAGAAAGTGAGAAAGCAAGCCATCAAGTCCAGGACTTGAACCTCAATCAGCCATTTGAGAGTCCAGCACCATAACCACCATGCCATCAGCTGGTCCCAGCCATATGAGAATCCATGACCTTAACCACCATGCCATGCCACTGGCTGGTTCCAAGTTTGTGGAATTAATAAATATTTTACAATCTGTAATTTGTTGTCATTTCATTTCTCAGAGTAAATATGTGGAAAGCAGATTACCTAATTTAGCCCTCAAAATTTTATATTTACTTTTAAAAGATGCCATAAAGGTTATAAAAACTGCAGCCCCCAAAACCTTGATTTTTTTTCTTATAAGAAAATTAATTGTAACAGTTGAATAATGAGAAACGTTTTCAGAAATTTTAATTTTTTTCCAAAGCAAGTCTATTGTCATTCTTGCAAGTCTAAATAGTCTGAGAAATTACATGACGAGTTTTCCGATGCATCCCCAAAATAGTCCACCACACAAAAAGTCTCACATATTGCTTATAACTAACAGAGCTCCCCACGATTTGGGCTGGGTAAGGTGACACATGAATTCCTAAAATTCTATCCAATTGTGAGCATGTGAGCATGGCAAAAGAGGCTTGGGAGAATACTTATCAAAACTAACTGTTTCTTTTTTTTCTTTTTTGGGAGAGGTTTTTTGTTATAGGTTACATGCACTTGCCAGAAAGACAGAGAGAGACAGAGAGACAGAAAGTGAGAAATCACCCCCCAGGGGGGATGGCCATGCCGCAATCCCTTCTCCTCCATTCTCCTCTCGGGATCTTGGGCACGCACGCACATGCACCCAGCATGAGTTTAAGCCATCAGGTCCAGGACTCAAACTGCGGTCGACTACACGGGAGTCCAGTGATACAGCCATTACGCCAACTGCTGGTCCTTCAAAAGTAACTTTTAATGAATACATGGACCTCTTTTTTCTAAGTTAAAAAAAATAATAATTTATTCTATTTATTATTTTTAATACAGCATAATGCATCCAAATCCAATTATATAAGAAAATGTAATTTTCTTTAGTTTGTCCAACAGAAAAAAGCATTTAAATAGACCTTGGGCCCAACCACAGCCACACAAATAGTATCATGCAGCTCTGCAGAGCTGAAAGTCCCCGACTGACCTGCTCAGGTCCCTAGTTGACCTGAAACACGCCAGATGCACATGGACAAGCAAGAGGGTGGAGAAAGGGGATCACAGCAGGAGACTCTCTTAAGAGTATCTCTCCCTATCTGGATTTATCATAAAAGAAGTAAAACACATACTTTTTAGGTTAAAAAAAAAAGGAGAAAATAAACCATAATCACTTTATAAAAATGGGTACCCACCCATGGGATGTACCACATCAAGAGTTATCTCCAATGTAAAGTATAAACTTTGGGATTAAGATGTTACCATAGAACGTTTTTTAAAAATTTCTATAGATTGACTCTGGTTAAACGATTACATTGTTTAGAAACATTACTTTTCTAGAAGTCCTTTATTGAATATTTATTCCTTTGAAATTCCTTATCCTATATTTATTATACTGTTCCTATGGGCAAATGCTTCTCATTGCTTACATTAGTATTTTGCATTTCATTTCCAGGGATATATGACAATGGGAAATCTAATTTAAAATAGGAAGAAAACAATCTTTTTGCATATTTTCCTGTCATCATCTCAGTGAGTGGATTTAAAATTCATTTGAATTCCACAGATAACTTTAAACATTACAGTCAGTATTTATAAATGATGCAAGTATAAAATAAGAATCAAATGTATTCAAATAATGGGAAATTTAAATGTTTAATACTCAAATCACCATACTGTTATTGTAAAACCTGTCATTTTTTTCTCTTAATTAGTTTGGTTAGGTGATCTGGTTTGTCATAGGCTCAAGGCTTTACTCACCATGGCTTTAATGAAATGTTCCTTTCCTTCCAACTTTAAGATCTATAAAAAGATATTTTTTGTATTTTTATATTTTTGCCATAAGAAAAGTTTTGGTTGATAAATAATTAATGAAATTTTATATCATATACATTAGAAATTCTTCACAGTGAGTCACTCCTGTACCTGTATAGAGCCCATAAACTTATGCTTGGTGAGAGGTTCAGGATTGTAAGCTAAGATAGCCCCGAAGAGTAAAATGATATTGATGCGTGGACCTGAATGATGAGTGGCATGGAACAGTAAAATATTATTCCATCTTCAAAAAATTTCTACATATGGAGAGCTAAGATGAGCACTTACAGTAGCATAGTTTTCGTTGTCATTGAAATTAAATTTTAGTAAGTACAATGAGCATCACATTTTACCCCCAAAACAGGCTCAGAGGGACAAGCAGATAGTGTAATGGTTACTTCGCTCGACTCCCAGTAGTCGACCACTGTTTGTGTCCCAGACCCAGTGGCTTAAAACTCACACGATGGGCATGTACACATGTGCCCCAAATCCAGAGGAGAATGGAGGAGAAGGGATTGTGGCATGGCCCACCCCCCCGACAGTAATTTCTCACTTTCTGTCTCTCTGTCTCTGTTTCTCCAGCAAGCACAAGTGCCCTGTAATAAAAATATCCCTAAAAAAAAGTTAAAAAAAAGGTTCAGAAAGGAAAAAATACCTTTATTCCTATTTTTAAGAAATGCATTATATGCAATCTCAAATCATTTAACTTATTTCCATTTTCAAAATTAATTTGCAGTAGTTCTTCAAAAAATGTGCTAATTTTCTTCTTTTCACTTCATAATAGGACACATTTCATTGCAAGCTCTTTGTCTGCTTATAATCCTTTAAGTGTTTTTCACCCCATAGGGATCTCTTTAAGGTCCATTTCTCTATTCTTTTTAAAAATTTCTTCATGGTTTGAATTCATATGTAAATCCTAATAAAGAAGAACTCTGTATCTCCAGTCAGCCTTGAGTTCCAGACGTATGTACCCAACTGCTTCTTGAATGTCTTTACCCAGCTATCTCACAACCTCAGACTCAAAATGAGCAAAGCTGACCCCATCAGCTTTCCCCAACCCTCAAATCTGAATGTTACTACCATACTCTTAATAATTTGGGGGGGCAGATTTTTGCTATAGGGCACATGCCCTCGCCAAAGAGATAGAGAGACTGAGAGCTGTCTCAGTAAAGTATCCAGTCTGTGAAATTAGTGCTCATCTTCACCACTGGCCAGCATCCAGCAGTGACAGACACATAGTGGACACTTAATAAACTCAGTGAGTCCTGTTGAATCTTAGGCTACATTTTTATGTGCAACACATCTTTAAGTATGTAGCTAGAAAAAACAATTGTTTGGACTGATAATGGCTGTTGTCTTAAAAAAAAAAAAGGAAGGTCTAATGGTCAATAACTGACTTTAACAATGTCTATCCTATTTACTACAGAAGTAATCCAAGCACTAATATAAAAACACAGATTATGGGGACCAGCAGTTAGCCTAATGGCTATGTTGCTGAACTCCCATGTAGTCAACTGTGGTTACAGTCCTGGATCCGGTGGCTTAAACTCACGCCAGGCACATGTGAGTGCATGCCCAAGATCCCAAGAGGAGAATGGAGGAGAAGGGATTGTGACATGGCCATCTTCCCTGGGGGGTGATCTCTTGCTTTCTGTCTCTCTGTCCCTGTCTTTCTGGGGAGTGCATGCACCCTATACCAAAAACCTCTCCAAAAATTAAAAAATAAAAAAAAACAGATTATACAACATTGAAGCATATTTTATTCTGTTTGTGCAAATAATTTTACTATATAACTTTTTTGTGGCATTTCTCAGCATAATTAATCTGTATAATGAATTGTTGGCCAATAATATTTTTCTTTCTTCACAGTTGGGGCCAGAGTATGTTTATCTAAAAGAGTTGTTGGTGCTGGGCCAGCTAGTGGTGAAGAGAGCTGGATCTCTCATGACTCAACTCCTAGGTTTGAGTTCCAGACCCAGTGGTTTGAAAAACACACTTGGAGCATGAGTCTCTGTGCCCAAAATCCTGGGAGGAGAAATAGAGAAGGAGAGATTGTGGCCATCTCCTGTGATGGGAGAGCAGTCGCTTTCTTGCTTTCTCTCTCTCTGTCTCCCTCTTTTTGGCAAGTGCACACATTTTCTAGCGTGTTTTTTTTTTTTTTTTAAGCATTATTAGTGCCTTTTACTCTCGACATTTATAAGATAGTGATTGACAAAATTGCAGGGCTTTCACAGATTAAAGGATCACATGGAAATTCTTATAGAACTAATTTACCATGAGTCATTAGTACTCACCATCAAAACTATGTGTAGGATATTAAGCCTATTATCAAAAGAACTAGATGAATAGCTTCTGTGACTCTTCTGTCCAACAGGGAGTCACATGAAGCATGTATGGAAGTACTACATGAGACACAGAGATCTGAGTCAAGAGAGAGAGGGAGAGGTCATACCAGGGATGCACCTGCTATACCTCACTCATCCTCCATGTTTATTGGGGCAAAAGAGGAAGGGAAGTTATTTTTAGAGAAAGTCGTGTCTTATAGGATTAGAAAGAAAAGCGTTTATTCCTGAAATAGGGTGGTTTCAGTATCGATAAGGGGTGTGTGGCTAAAAGATGCCAGAGGCTGGTCAGTACACCTTGGAATTTAGAGAACACGTTCATCAGACCATACGCTCATCTAATGACCTGTCATTTTCGAGCAGGAAGGTAAGAGGTTAGAAATTTTTGCCATTTTCCCTACCATCATTCATTCAGAGTTCCTAAATCCAAGGTGTTCTGAAAACATGGCATTTCTGCTGTTCCCTAACAAGGTTCGTTAAAATTTAACCCAGAGTACATGAATTAAGGAACAATTAGGGTTTCATGATAAACATTTTAAATGCTAAGTGGTTCCAGTGAGGGATTTTAGATTGTGAATTTATATATATATATACACACACACATGTAGATAGAGATATAATAACACAAATACATTAATATGTAACACTTTATCAAATGACCAAAATGAATATGAACAATATCAATAAGCTGAACTTTGTGAGATCAACAGTCAATTATAAATCAAAGAGCAATCACATAGCCAGCCTTGGTAGTACAGTGGTAACACACAGCTCCACGATGCCGAGGCAGCATGAAAAGGTTCCAGATTCTTAGCCTGGGATCTCCCTCTGCACAGGCCAGGCACAGGCACTGTGTTCATGCTCCCTACTAGCCGAGGCTGGTGGTAGTTCACAGCAAGAAGATCCTGTTAAGGGTGATATTCATTCATTCTCTCTCTCTCTCTCTCTCTCTCTCTCTCTCTCTCCCTCCCTCCCTCCCTCTCTCCTTCCTTCCCTCCTTCCCTCTCTCTCTCTTCCTCTCTTTCTCGCTCTCTAAATCTCTCTCTTTCATGGAAAAAATAAATAAGTAAACTTTAAATTACACATTAAAAAGAACGTTTGCAGGCACTAGCAAAGAACTTTCTGAGAATGTAGGTGTAAATCATAGGAATTAGTTGAATGTTCATTCAATTTCTGGTTGATCACCTAGATTCTGGCTTAATAATTTTGAGATAATAAAGACCTCAGATCCCATATTATTAAAATGTCATAGATAAGATGTTCTCAAACCTCCTCCTTTCTTAGCATGTTTAGCTTGGAGGTTTGTTTTGTTTTGTCCCCATACATTCTTAGGCCAAATAAATACCTAATAGTTGGTGTTCTCTGTTTTGTTTTGTTTTTTGAAAGAGATATTTTTTACTATATAGGGCACATGCACTGGTTAGAAAGACAGAAAGCGAGAAATCACCCCCCACCCCGCCCCAAGGGCAATAGCCACACCACAATCCCCTCTACTCTCCTCTTGTGATTTTGGGCATGCACACAAATGCACACAGAGTGAGTTTCAAGCTGCTGGGTCCAGGACTGGAACTGCAGTCAACCATGTGGGAGTCTAGCACCTTAACCACCTCAACACCTGCTGGCCCTAATAGTTGACAACTTTAAGAAGTTGTCTCTCTTTTTTTATTTACATTTTTTAATACATTCAATCACATTATTTAGCTTACAAGGTGATCATTTCAATATGTGAACATTTCTCCCCGGTCAAGTTGATCAAAATATAACAACACTACCTCCCTGTCTCAACTATGCTGTCTTCATTTCCCTCCTTCAAATGTTTTTCCCCAGGCCCCACTCCTCCACACACACCACATCTGGCATTCACATCCACCTCTCATGGCACATATACTCTATGGAATACTATTCAGTCATTAAGAATAACAAAACCCCGGCTTTTGACAGAAAGTGGAAGAATATGGAAGATTTACTGCTGAGTGAAGCAAGCCAGGGTATGAAGGAGAGTCACTGTATGTCCCAGCTTAATATATACCAAATATCTGTACTGTGTAACTGAAACGAACGAGCTAAAGAAGTTGTCTCTTAACGACTTAGTATGTATACATAGTTTAAGGCATAATAGCTATTTGAAAAGCTCACTGAGACAATTGAAAATAACCTTTTATTGTATTGTTCACAGATATCTATCACTTACTGGAATGTGTACAAACAACTTGAGTACCGCTCAGTGTCTCAGACTGGATCTGATTGGTCACTATCACCTTCTTTCAGCTTTTGCAATGACTTCTGCACAGTGCTTTCTTCTTGTCCCAGGAAGTGACTAGTCACAAACTATTGACTCCCTGTTGGTTCCTACTTTGCCATGATTGGCAGAGCTCCAGAGGTTCCAGGGCAGCAAGTTGGTAATAACAGAAAGGTGTTAGGTGGCTAACAGGGAGACACTGCAGGTACTAGAGCAATAGGTATAAACGCAGCTCCACTCTGTGTTATTTTTTTTTTTTTTGCTGTTATTTTTTTTCTAATTTTGTTTGCTTTTTCTCCTATTTTATTCCCACTATTATGTTTTTGTTTGTTCTTTTTTCCCAGCATGAAAACACTGTCTATTAGTTCACTCAAAGATATTATCAGATACATTATCATTAACAGATAATTTTCCATTTTTGTATCCCTTAAATGTTTTTCTCTTTGTTTGACTCCCTTCCCCTCATTCCCGCCACATGTCTCACCCTCCTCCCACACTGTCTCTAGTATCCGCAGGTGCTCTTCGTAGTCTTATATCTTACAATCTTTCAGTTTCTGCCATAGCGTGCAGATGCTCGGTATGTTAAAGGGGAACATACAATGCTTCTCTTTCATTGCTTCACTTAGCAGTAAATGCTTGCAAGTGTTTCAAACACATCAGACAACCAACTCTAAAAGACATCTATACATGCTTAGTTGTGGCATGCTGTGTAATTTTTTTACTATCAATAAATACTGTCAATCTTTTGGGTAGTTATATTATTCATTTATATCATATTCAGTATTTTACAATATTCTAATTTGTGGGTCTGTTGTTTAGGTAGAAAAAAAAAAACAATCAGTAAGTTGTTGCTGTGGTTCAAATATGTTCCATCCTGTCAAATTTATATATTGGTATCTTAATCCCCAATGCAACAACCTTGGGAGGTGATGGCTAATTGGTGGAGCCCTCATGGATGGATTAATGTCATTATTGTAGGACTGGATTGGTTTTAAAATGCGTTTAGATCCCTTTGGCCCTCACTTGTTCTTATGCTGTCTAACTTAGAGGTAGTATTTGTGTCATCTACTTATGTTGCTCATTAGCAAACTAAAGGGCTGAAGCAACTGCATGTCAATAGCTCTTTAATATCTATCTTCTAGCACTTTTATATAGTACTTGTAAATTCAAATAATTCCTGATTTTTCTATTACACTCTTCAAGTCACATTCTAGTACTTTTTGAGTTGTTCCTAAACTCATCTAAACATTTAAATTTTAATGAAAGTGGGATGATTTTATTTTTTAAACATTATTCTATTTAATCCTATTCATTATTATTATTATTATTTTAATTTGAACAGAGAGAGGGAGAAAGTAAGAATGCAAACCAGGTCTAGGACTCAACTATGGTCAGCCATGTGGGAGTCCAGCACCTTAACTACCATTCCATCTGCTAGCCCCTAAAACCTCCATATATTCATTCCCCCATCTAATAAATGAGTTACACATGTATGCATCACACTAAGCAGGAGAAAGTAACAATGTCTTTTTTCAAGCAACGGAAACTGAAGAAAGATGTAACGGGTTTAAAAATATTGCTTTACATCATCTAAAACTCTCATCTCATTTTTAATTCAGAAATGTCACAAACTGAGAATTCCTACAAAATGAAAAGATGAAGCCTAATTCAAGTGAAACTTAAATCAGAGAAAGAGCAGTAGAATTCAGGGAAACGCTCATTAACTTAAAGTACTTATTAACTTTCTGTTTCTTTTGTATGTGCGTATATATATATAGCAAATATGAAAATGACTCATACATTATAAGCATCATCTTTATGGTTAATTGTATTCTAAAGTAGTGCTAATGACAATATAATGATGAAACTGTATAATTATAATGTCTATTTTCAGACAATATTTCTACCTTAGAATTCAATGTGTGCATTCATAGCAAAAAAATTGTTCACAAGCACATGAAATAAATGGGTGGACCTAGTGCCTGGTGGTTGGGGGATCTAAGTCTCAGATGATTGACCACATGGTGGTCTGAGTCCAGACCAGTAGATTGGAAACTCACCAGATGTCTGTGGATGAATGTTCAAAATCTGGAAGGGATGGAGAAATGGAGAAGGGATTGTGACCTATCATGCCCCACTAGGGATTACTTTCCTCCTCCTCTCTCTGTCTCTCTCTAGAGAGCACACATTCCCTCTGGCAAATAAAAATAAGTATATAGATGGATTTACTTTTCTAAAGTTAGTTGGAATAATTGAGTAAATATACATAAAACTGTATCTCTAGGAGTTGTCTCAAAATTTTGACAAAATAGCTAACTAAAGTAAAAGAAAATACAGAAAATTATCCAAATAGATTGGAAAAGATAGATGGATAGGCATATTGCTTCAAGTTAGCTCTGCCTTTGTATTTCTGACCTCAAATTTAGGAAATTTTGAACTTGAATAATTTGATGAGTAAAGTCTTTTCTAGTTTAAAAGCCTCTTTTGGAAATATCAGCCTGTGTAATGTAAATACTTTCCTAATTCTCCTCTCCAGGATGACATCAGTTTTATTTCTAGGAGCAGGTAGTTTTAACTACCCCATAGCTAAGAAGGAAATAGGAACTATGAAGTGTCCACACTGTTCTCTGCAGCCATCTGACCTAATTAATTCTGTATAGCATACTAAGGCTAGTAGTAGTTAGAAGTCTTACTCCAATCTTACATGGGTTGCACATCTCCCATGCTCCTACTGTTCATCAATTTCCCCTGGCATTCTAGCCGAGAACAGATCAAAATTATCTGGGGCTTCTGTTGGTTTGTTTTCACTGCACTCTATCTAGCAAAATACCTCATTATGAGAGAGTTATACACACATTATTGATGATTTGTCTCCTTTATCTGAATCCTAACTTTTTTTATATATATAAATTTGATATAGAGTGCATGAGTTCACCAGAGAGATACTTAGCAAGAGGAAGAGGGAGAGAGAGAGAAACCGCCCCTCCAAGGAAATAGCCATGTCACTATCCCTTTTCTTCCATTCTCCTCTCGAGATTCTGGGCACGCATGCACACGCAACCCACATTTTCCAAGATGCCGAGTCCAGGACTTGGCCTGCACTATCAGCCATGTGGGATCCAGCTGCCTGGTTATACCATGCCACCTGGCTGACTCTTTGCCTTCATTCTTTAATATGCACAGTACATCATGATTGGAGTAGCAAGGTTTCCTGCCCATACTTGCCCACAGGAATTCCTTCTATATGACCTCCTTTGCCCCTTCTCCACATGAGCTTTTGCCCCATTTCTTTCATAGATTTCTAATTTGTGGTTGATGAGCAGAGAATCAGATCAGAAAAAGGGAAGAAGCAGCAAGAGACGTACCAGTTACATTATTCCCACTAAGGCCAGAATAACTCAAGGGTGTCAAGTTTAGAGACATGTAAAAACATCAGTTTTCCATATGCCAACACGAACAAGCTAAAAACATCAAAGTATACAGTATGTTTCTGTATGAGAGTTCAAGATGTTTATGAAAAAAATATTTAATTAGGAAAAAACTATGCAAAATATTTCATTAGGAAAAAACTATGCAAAAATATTTAATTAGGAAAAAAGCTATGGTGCAAAATTTTTGGTGCAAAAATATTTGCACCAAAATAAATTTGTACTCTGATTTCATTTCAACAAACTTAAAAAAAAAAAATTCTCCTAGGGACCAGCAAGTTGCATGATGATTAAGATACCAGACTCCTGGGACCAGCAGTTAGCGTAATGGCTATGTCACTGGACTCCCACGTAGTCGACCGCGGTTCGAGTCCCGGACCCGGCGGCTTAAACTCACGCCGGGCGCGTGTGCGTGTATGCCCAAGATCCTGAGAGGAGAATGGAGGAGAAGGGATTGCGGCGTGGCCATCCCCCCTGGGGAGTGATTTCCTGCTTTCTATCTCTCTGTCTCTCTCTGTCTGTCTGGCGAGCGCACGCGCCCTATAGCAAAAACCTCTCCAAAAAAAAAAAAAAAGATACCAGACTCCTGCATAGCTAACTATAGTTCACGTCCTGGACATGGTTGCATGAAACATGCTGTGTGTGTGTGTGCACATGCACACAAGCCCAAAATCCCAGGAAAAAAAAGGAGGAGAAGGGATTGAGGTGTGTCCAACCTCCACCCCCCCAGAGTGATTTCTCACTTTTCCCTCTTTCAGTCTCTGTATCTCTCTCTGTAGTGAGTGTAAATGACCTATGGCAAAAATCCTTTTTTAAAAAAATTCTCCTTTCTAAACCATATAGGAACATATTTGTTCCCAAACATTTGGCTAGGTTTAAAAAGATTAATTTTCTTAGGTAGAATTTTAAAATAAGTAAGATGTTAATTTGAATCAATATGAAATTGCAGCTAACTGGAATCAAGTTGTCAATCAAGCAATGAGAAAACTTCAAGCTTCTGTGACTTCAGAATATATATATATAGATATAGATATATAAAATTTTTTAGAGAGATTTTTGCTATAGGGGGCACACACTCACTAGAAAGACAGAGAGAGAAAAAGGAAGCAAGGAAAAAAATCACACCCCCTCCCTGGGGCCATACCTAAATCACTTTTCTATTCTTCTCTTGGGATCTTGGGCATGCACGCACACGTGCCCGGTGGAGTTTTAAAATGCCAGATTTGGCACTCAAACCACAGTTGACTAAGTGGGAATCCAGCGATGTAACCATTATGCCATCTGCTGATCTCTGTGACTTCAGAATTTCAGTCAGGAATTTATACATGAGTATCTTCTTTAAAGGGCATGACAGAAGCAACAATGTATGATATACCTTCATATGCCCTACCCTACATATGTGTTTCAAAGTCTCAGTAGAGGCAGATGGTCATGTAGCTATAAAGCATGATTCTCTGCAAGGTAATCCCACAAGGGGATGGACTCCAGTTCAAGTACAGAGATCTCTCTGAGTACACATGACATGTGTTTGCCCGAGATTCCCAGCAGATGATTGCTATGTGATCTGGGGTTGGCTATAGGCTGAGGATGGAACACGACCTTAAGATCTGACTGGGTGTGCTCGCTCTTTCTCTAACTTGATCATGTAAGAAATAAACAAATGAGCTTTAAAAACCATCTTAATTATACAATAGCAAATCAATACAGAACTAATCATAATTGTAAATGCTTTGACCTTTGACTTCCATTATTTCAGTCATTCTAATGCTAAAATATGACCTTGGCATAAGAAAGCATCTATTTTCAAATATGAAAAAAAATTAAGATTTCCACCCTAGAGCTACAATTATTCAAATATTGAAAAATAGTAGTCCTATAAGATTACTCAATTCTGTAAAATTTACTCAAAGGTAAATTTTAGTCCTTCACTTATGTCAAAGGTTCCAAAACTTAGTTGCTCTTTTGTGTGCTCAATAACTTCTTCATGAAATGTTAAATTTGGACAACTCTGTAGTTACTCTGATTGGAAATGCTGACTTTTTTACTAAGGTCACACATAACAGAAATAATTGCCTGAGCTTAAGGCAGATTGCTATTTCCTAGTGAGACATTAACACTTTCCACTTAGCATATAATAGTTGGCTTTCACGTCAATGTTATGCAAGAATACAGTAACAATTGCCTAGTAAAATCTAGATGTCTAATACGTTTGTATTTTCAAGAATGATACTTTTGCATCACTGATACTATAATATAATGTTGTATTTAGATATTGCTCTTTAAGATAAGCTTGCTAATTATGGAACTTCCTATACTCGTGGGAATAAAAAGTATATAAAATTAAAATGCATGTGTATAATAATAACTCATGTGCATAGTATGCAAATGTATATTCATGAAATATAAGCACCATAAATGAAAATAATAATTATCAATTTATATTCAATTGTCTAGTTCCTGTAATTTGAAGAGCAGTTTTGCTTTGTTTTAGTATGTATCACAATAAGCTATTATGGTGTGACTCACTATAATGCCAACCTTCATATTTTTACCATTTTATCATGATTTGTATAGGAGAACACAATAAGACGACCTTGGGCTTAGGAGTACAAGAACTATAGTATAAACTCAGAGTTGGGGCCAAACAGTGGCACAGTGATAAAATGTGATACTCTGTGAGGTTTGCTCACACAGGAACATTCTGGGATCATATCTAGGCACCTCTTTGGGTATGCCAGGCATAAACTTGCCTATAGCCCATGACTGGCTTAAGCTGGGGGTACATCGCAGTGTTGGGATTCTGTTGTGAGTGCTGTCTCTGTTACTCTCTTTTTCTGTTTCTCTTGCTCATGGAAGAAATAAATGACCTTTTATTTTTTGAGAGAGAGAGAGGTTTTGTTCTGCTATAGGGTGTGTGCACTCTCCAAAGAGACAAAGGACAGAGAGACAGAAAGTGAGTGATCATTCCCCCAGGGGAGTAGGCATGGCCACACTGCCCTTCTTATCCATTCTTCTCTTGGAGCACCTTGGACATGCACACATACACACATGCTCGATGTGTGTGGGTTTTAAGCCATCAGGTCTGCGACTATGAAACATAGCTGACCACTTGGGAGTCCATCACCTTAATCACTATGTCACCTGCCGGGCCCAATAAATGAGCTTTAAAAAAAAAAAAAAAAGTGAAATTGGGCCAACAGATGGCAAAGAGGGCTAAGACAACTAGATCCCACATGGCCAATTGCAGGGATCAAGTCTCTGACCCAGTAGCTTGGAAAACATACTGGGCATGCATATAGCTCAAAAGTCCTCAAAGAATGGAGAAGGGATTGTGACATGGCCATCCCCTATGGGTGGTGATTTTTCATGTGCCCTGTCTTTCTATCTCTCTTGGTTTATCTCTGGTGAGTGCATGTACTTTTTTCTAACAAACTAAAAAAAAAAAAAGACACAAAAAGTCAAATTTATGTCAATATGTAAATTACCAACAATGTCAATATTGAAAAATTTATGTAACTTCTTTTTAAGTCTGAGTTTTCTCAACTATAAAAATCAGGAAGGAGTCTACTATAGGCTTGCTTCCTGCATGTAATGATTCCTGTATGTAAAGTAAGCACTCTAAGCATTAGTTTTAAAACCGTTTATTTATCCAAACAATAGCAACTTTTTCCTTCAAAAGTAATATAAAATATTTTTGCACATCAGAAATTTTAAAAATGATCTTTGCATCAAAATTCACACAAATTGGTTAAATATTAACACTCAAAACAACAGCAAACTCATTCTCTATAATCAATAGAAACACAGTCATTTCAAATACTAATTCAACTTAAAAAATTAGTATTTTCTACTTCTGCTGTAAAAGTATGAAGCCTCAAGAAAAAGTCACTAACACACCAAGGACAACCGGAATCATCAAAATCACATTTGTTAGCCTATCAGAGACCTAAGAAAGCAAGGCAACTTGAACTAATACAAGTGCCAGGTTCTTCCACACAGAAATGGCTCTGTTTCACCCTGGCAGAGAATGAAAGGAAGAGGTAGCCACAACAGAGATAATGTAGAAGGAAACAGTTGATGTTTTAGGAATTCTTAAAGGTCAAGTGGAGGCTAATGTGAAAATTTAACTCTGTACCTGTTTACCAACTTCTAGATAGCCCTCACTGACTGCTTAAGGAGAAAGACTAGGGGTATGGCAGGAAACCTGAGAGACACCTACACTGTGGTTCAGATCTGTAAGGGGTGCCAAAATCAGGGTCAGATATGAGAATCTTGCTGTTAGTCTATTTTGTTTTCAGCAGAGGAGTTACAAGAAGAAACATGAATAGCAGTATCTTAACAAAGCTTAATCCTCATGTAGAGGGTTACCCTCCCAACTCCCTTACGACAAAATCCTTTCAGTCATTTAGCACAGGGTCATCATCCTGAAGGGGAATCAGAGAAGAAAACTCGCTGAGGAAAGGAGACGAACTATATCAGCAGATGGTCATAGCAGTTACGTGGTTGGACTCCCACATGGTCAGCTGCGGTTTGAGTCCCAACCCCGTGCTTGAAAATCACTCTGGGCATGTGTGCATGCGTGCCCAAGATCCAAGGAGGAAAATGTAGGAGAAGAGATTGTGGTGTGGCCATCTACGCTATGGGGTGATTTCTCCCTTTCCCTCTCATTGTCTCTGTTTCTCTCTCTGGTGAGCACATGAACCCTAAGGCAAAATCCTCTCTGAAAAAAGGAAGTAAATGTTAGGGATCAATATGATAAAGACATCTTTAGCCCATGGATGTAACAAACCTAGAGAAAGCTGTTTACCCTAGAACCTATATGAGTACAAGTGGTTTGTTATTAATGGAGAATGAAAAAGAAATCCAATTGTGTCCTGAATCCTGCTCTGATTTGAGTCAGGAACAATATGTGGACCTGATAGGTGCCCTCTCCAAACAGAAAGTTTTGGGAGCCAGTGCATGGTTCTTGCTCTTTCGAACAGCCATGAAGACAGCCAATGTTCATGATGGAGACTTAGTCTGCTTCCATGTGTGAGCTCAATAGAAACCAAAATACCGATAAAGGCAAGATGAATATTCAGTATGAGCAAGAGTCATACCCTTGTTTTAATCTTCAAAGATTTAGAGTTTGTTGACATAGCATGAACTAGCCCAACATAACAAGAACAACAGAAAGGGATTTTAGTCCTAATTCTGACGTGGTCATAATTAATGAAAATTTAATTTGTCATATAACTGAGAGGATGAGATTTTTAAACAATTGACCGTAACTGAAAATTACATAAATCCCATTTTGACAGCAAAAATAACACTAAAGCAGGCTTATTTTTATATGAGCTAGTGTTTTTTTAAAAAACCAGCTCAGTCTTCACACCACTACTCATATTTGAGTTTTCAACATATTTTGTATTCTCAACTTTGTGTATCACAACTGGTGTTTTTAGCTCCCAGACCAGACATAGTTTTCTCTATACATACTCTTAAATTTTTATCACAAAACATAAGTTGTTCTATCAATGAATTTATCAATAGATAAATGTTTATATCTTTTAAATTCTAGTGAAATTACAAATAAAGATACTGAGATATATTTTAGAACTACAGCTATACAGAATATTGTAATCTTTTTCACCTCAATAAGTCTAATGGCAATTTTACCTAGAATTTTGCTATGTACTGTGATGAAAACATGGTAAAAAAGGATAGAGTCTATAAATATTATTTGAATACCTAGTAAATATTTAAGAGTATCTGAATTTAATTTTACTGGTCTTAAAAATCCTATATTTTTCATGTACTTATTATATTAACTTTATTTATCTTTCTTTATTCATATCTGCCTTATTTCATATTCATTATCTCTGACTTAGGCCATAGCAAATGTTCACTATTTCCATAATCTTCCTACTTGAACATTTCTATCTTCCTAAATCTTTTATTTTCCTGTCTCAATTCATGTTCAAAAGCTCCTAATCATTACAATCAAATCAAGCACAGTTCAAATATCTCTCCTCACCCCATGAACCATTGAAGAATTATAGCTTATCACTTCTAAATAAATTTTCTTCTCCCAAAAATTTCAGTTTCCTTCTACCAACATTCCTTCAAAATTCTCTCACATCTTATAAACTTTAAACTTCTTAATGCTGGAGAATCTAGTTTTAGCAAAACAGTAATTGATGTGCGTATTTGTTAGAACTCTCCAGTTGGAATACCCAATATTTCTTAATCTTTATCTGATTTTTTAGTATAAATTTTCCTTCTAGGTATTATGTAGAAATGTTATGATCACCATTGTCAGCTTTATTAGTGAAATTGGTTTTTTTTCTATTAACCTTATCTTTTTTTAATTTTTATTATTTTATTATCATCATAATCTTCTTTATATTACATTGGATTACATATAACTTTACAGTGTATTACATTGTTTTTTCAAAAGGGAATGCCATGCATGTCAGTCAGTGCAGAGACATTAATCTCTCCACTTCAACATTCAATATCTTTTCTATGTTTTCCCCAATCATTATTTTTATTATTCTAATTATTTTTTAAAACAGTCAATCGCTATTTCTCATTTTGCTTGTAAAAATACTTTGACCATCATGAAATACTTCTCAGACCAATCCAGTTGAGAATACTATACATGTCATCATCAACAGTTAATAATCCATATCTGTTTCTCACTAACGTCCTGCCTCTCCATTGTTCACTTGCTATCTTTCTCTATCCTCTTCTCTTCTATTAGTGAAATTGTTAAATCACCTGGATTTAAATCATCTGGATTAACACCTGGATGCTACTTAATTTATAAGCAATTTAAATATATATTTAAATATACATATATATTATTGTGTGGTCTTTTCTGCCCATTTAGCAGAGCTTTACATTTTTGTAATGGCGTTGTTTAAGTCAGATTTAGAGTCATCATCCAGAATATTTTTTTAGTACAAAGTATCTTGAAAAAGGGAAGGTATCTACTTCATCTTAAAGTCAATTATATTTAAAGGTTTTCTGTAAGTAAATCTCAGAGGAAGGCTCTTGCTTTAGCACGAGTAAAATTTATCAGGTACATTAGAACATATCATAAATAAAAGACAAGTCTTACACTTCTCTCAATAAGAGACCTGTTAAAAGAAACTGATTGTTATGATAGAACTGAAGAAAATATGATTCTACTTTAAGGTATAAGAAGTAACATGTTAATACTGTATTTAATATTTTAAGGAACCTTCATAATGCTTTCCATAATAACTATTCTAATTTACATTGCCGCCGCCATCAGTGAGCAAGTTTTCTTCACTCCACATCCCTGCTAATGCTTGCTGTGTTTTTGATAATTAAATGTGCTTATCACAAAAATAATTATGTGAGGTAATGAATTAGTAAATTAACAGGATTAAACCATTCCAAAAAGCATTAAACATCATATACACAATAAATGAACATAATTTTTATGTCAATTAAAAAATTTAAAAAGTATCACAATGCTAAACAGAGATTCAGAGAGGAGGGAAAATAAAATAAATTTAAAAACAAAGGCATTAAACAAGTTGAAATTAGATTTTTTTTTTTTTTTTTGCCAAGTAGCTCATGGCTAAAAAGTTGACAAAATATTCATTTTATTTTCAAGAATTTTAAGGCATCAAAAATTTTTTTTACAGTTTAACATCTCTGAAAATGTAAAATTTTCTATATTCATAATTAAAGATAATAGTTATTTTTTTCTTTTTTGGTTGTACATCATATAAGTTCTTATCTTATGGATTGCAACTTAGGTTTCATGAATTACAGTAAATATTTGATATATTAATTTTACAACATATTACAGACTGCATTTTCGATTCATTAATCTTTAAAACATTTAACTTAAAATCATATAGCTTAATGTGTATAATTTATATGATCAAAGGCAATTTTCAATAATCCATTTAAAGTACCATTTCTAAACATTCCAGGAGATAACAGCATCAGAGCATTTCTGAAACATCTTTAAGAAAAAAAAAAAAGTAGTGTGAAATGAGGCAGTTTAAATATTTTACACTTTGGCATTATAAAATATTTATGCTCAAACTCCCACAAATGGAAAGAATAAGGTCAGCAAAAGCTGTGAAAGGCAAATGCTTCACTTACAAGATTGTCTTTGGAAAGAAAATGTGAGGATTTGCTTTGAAAAAAGTTGCATTAATTCATTTGTACTTTCAGATTTAATATTGAAATTTGGCTGAAAAAGACTCAGGCATTTTGTTTCCAGTTTAGAGGGTTATCTTCAAAAAGCACTACAATAGGGAACCAGCAGTTAGCGTAATGGCTATGTCGCTGGACTCCCACGTAGTGGACCGTGGTTCTCATCCTGGACCCAGTGGCTTAAAACTCACGCCGGGCGCATGTGCGTGCATGCCCAAGATCCCGAGAGGAGAATGGAGGAAAAGGGATTGCGGCGTGACTATCCCCCCTGGGGGGTGATTTCTCACTTTCTGTCTCTATGTCTCTTTCTCTGTCTGTCTGGCGAGTGCACGTGCCCTATAGCAAAAACCTCTCCAAAAAAAAAGAAAGAAAGAAAAAAAGCACTACAATAGAATTTAAGAATAATTTTTCCTCTTTTTTTAAGATGTTTTTACCATGGAGTGCCTGTGCTTGCTGGAGAGAGAGAGAGAGAGAGAGAGAGAAAGAGAGAGAAAGAAGAAAATCCCCACCCCCCAAAGGGATATTCACACCATAATTCCTTATTTTCCATTGTCCTCCTTAGATCTTGGGCACACATGCACCTGTACCCAGTGTGATTTTCACGTCACCAGGTCCGGGACTCGAACCATGGTCAGACATGTGGGAGTCAAAAAATGCTTTCAAGTATTATTATTACTGAATAAAGCAAACCCAAAAGAAATGTCATTTGTGAATTCACTCATTTGCTCAGTTTTTGGGAAAACCTAAAAAGTTTGAAATAAAAAAAACTCTACTAAGGATCAATAAAGTTTCATTTCCACTTTCAGATTTCTTCCACAACTTTTTCTTTCTATCTATCTATAGAACCACCTATGGTCCACAGGACACTGAAAGAATAAGCTTATCTGAAAGAAGTTTAAAAATGTAGTTGAATTGAAAGCATAACTTTCTTTCTTGTTCTTACAATTGTCATTGCTAGAATAGATTTTCTCCTACAGAATTCTTAGATTTTTTATAAAGTAAATCCTATTAAATGCATCAAATATTTGAATTAAACTTACATTAAAAATAGACAATATATAAGATATGATGTATCTGACATTATAAAAATATTTATACCATTTAAAAGAAAAATCAAATGATGATTAATATAACTTAACTTTTGATATAGTTTCTGCAAAGATAGCATCTATTTTCTACAACAGATCTGCATACAACTTGTTCATCTCATTTCTTACTTACTATTGGCAATACGGAAGCCATATTAGAATCCATTTATACAGACACCCATGAAACAGAAATAATCTACATCAAATGCTTACCTGATTTTTTGAAACAAAATCAGTGACTATGTAAGCTAATATTTTATTAAAAAATACAGATGTTTACTATGCACCTACTCTAAGATCAAGTAGTATGTTAAGAACTTTAATATTGTCATTTTATTTCTTTAAGTAACCATCCTCCAGTCTAGGCAAAATGTTGCTAGTTTCTCACAGTAGAAAGCCAGGAGTGTAGGACAAATTTACCTGATTCCATTTCTGGGACTTTTGTAGAGTCTCATAAAATGCACAAATATCCTGGTTTAATACTCAAACAAGAATCAGTGCCTTTCTTCTATTAGTCAATCATCTGTACAATGTTTTAGACAACTCCAATTATGTCTATATTATTGTACCTTTTCTATAAAACAATTTATTCATCCCTTCTATCTTATGCCATTTATTTATTTATTCAGTCAGTCAGTCAATATTTATTGAAGGTAGAACACATTCCAGGTCAGTTCTAGCTCTCAAGATTTAGAAATAAAAGATGTAATCCCTGCCTTAAGAGGTTTGGAGTGCACTGAAGAGATATAATTTAAAAGTCTAATTACAATGCAGAGTAACAAGTGGTCTAATAGTGGCATGTGCTTGACTTTAATTAGAAAGGTGAATTTAATTCAGGTCCAGTACTTTATCCAGAGTAAGTAGCATTTGAACTGAATATTTGTGGTATAATATCCTCAGGCTAGTATCCAGTCCCTAAAGTTAATTCACCCTAGTAATTTTTTTTCTTTAATGTCTTAATTTGCTAGGCTAACTAAAATAAGCACTTCACAATTTAAAAGACCCACTTTTTGGTATTGAAGCATGAACTGAGCATTATTGTCTTTTCCTACCCCCTTGATTTCAGAGATAGAGACTCAACAGGGACAAAGAAATCAGGTATACATGTCCTCTGGGGAGAATTAGTAAATTAAATAAAGGAATCTCTTTAATGTCAGGCCAGAAAGTGAGCTATCAATGACAGGAGTCCTGGTGGTGCTCCTATGTTGAGATTTTTAAAAATTGCATCATTCATATCCTAAGCTTTATTCTTACTGGCTGGTTTCTTTTCCCTTTTTTTAAGGTGTTTTTAAATTTTATTTTATTTTATTTTATTTTATACATTTCATCAGTATACAGCACTTAGCTTACAAACTGAATTTACCCAACATGAATATACTTCATGCCAGTCCAGTTCAGGATACTGTACATGTTATTATCAACAGGTAATAATACATTTCTGCATCCCACAAATGTCTCAGCTCTTTTCTTATAATCATTGAGAACAAAAAAAAATGAACAACAAGTAAAGATTGGTCCACTCCTCATGCTTATGAAATTGAGAACAATTCCAGAAGAGCTATCTATAAGCATTTATCTTTTTCCATAATAAGTCAGCAACTTGCTCATGATGTACATATGAGAATTGCAGGAAATAAGAAGTAAGGATGACTCATAGATTTTGGGACCAGAGAAAAGGGTGGTTATTGATAATATCAATGAAAGAAAGAAAGAAAGAAAGAAAGAAAGAAAGAAAGAAAGAAAGAAAGAAAGAAAGAAAGAAAGAGGTATTGCAATATGGAGATTCCTCAAAAACCTACAACTAGAACTACCATATGACCCAGTAATCCCACTCCGTGGTATTTACCTAAAGGGCAGAAAAGCTCAGTCAAAAAGACACATCTATGTTTATTGTAGCATTATTCACAGTTGCTTGAAAAGGGAATCTATCTGGGGGGCCAGCAGATGGCATGGTGGTTAAGGTGCTGGACACTCCCACATGGCTGACCATGGTTCAAGTCCTGGACCTGGTGGCTTGCTTTCTC
>NW_006203612.1:304801-342503 GCF_000334495.1 Tupaia belangeri chinensis | reverse complement strand
TCTCTCTCTCTCTCTCTCTCTCTCTTTCTCTCTCTCTCTCTCTCTCTCTCTCTCTCTCTCTCTGTCTCTCTCTCTATATCTCTTTCTGGTCAAATTAAAATAAATAAATGAATAAATAAAATTAAATAAATAATTTTTAAAAGAGGGAACCTATCCAAATGCTCAATAACTGATGACTAGATTAAAACTGTGGCGCATATATACTGTGAAATACTACTCAGTCATTAGGAATGAGACCGTGTCATTTGACTTAGAGTAGATGACTATCAAAGGTTTAATTCTTTTTAAAAGTTTATTCTTCTCATTATTTTTTTAAGCATTTGATTACTATACATCATTTGGCTTATAAAGAGAATTTACTCAACATGAAATACATCTCAGACCAGTCCAGTTGAGAATACTATACACATTATTGGGACCAGCAGTTAGCGTAATGGCTATGTCTCTGAACTCCCATGTAGTCGACCACGGTTCACGTCCCAGACCCGGTGGCTTAAAACACGCTGGGCACATGTGTGTGCGTGCCCAAGATCCCGAGAGGAGAATGGAGGAGAAGGGATTGCGGCATGGCCATCCCCCCTGCGGGGTGATTTCTCACTTTCTGTCTCTCTGTCTCTCTCTGTCTGTCTGACGAGTGCATGCTCCCTATAGCGAAAACTTCTCCAAAAAAGAAAAAAGAAAAAAAGAATACTATACACATTATCTTTAACAGAGAATAAACCATTTCTATGTCCCACAATTGTCTTGCAGTTCTTAAAGTAAATTTAAAGGGACTGGAGAGTGATACACAGGCAAAATGAGATGTTCTGGCCTACATGGGAAGGTTCCAACTTCACATCTGGAGTATGTGAACTGGAGTATTCCAGGCATGAATGGGCCCACAATCTGGGACTGGCTAAAGCTATGGTTCGATTGTACCATCAAAACTTTGTGGGAACCAGCAGTTAGCGTAATGGCTATGTCGCTGGATTCCCACGTAGTCGACCGCGGTTCGTGTCCCGGACCCGGTGGCTTAAAAAACTCACGCCGGGCGCGTGTGCGTGCGTGCCCAAGATCCCGAGAGGAGAATGGAGGAGAAGGGATTGTGGCGTGACCATCCCCCCTGGGGGGTGATTTCTCGCTTTCTGTATCTATGTCTCTCTCTGTCTGTCTGGCGAGCGCATGCGCCCTACAGTGAAAATCTCTCCAAAAAAAAAAAAAAACTTTGTTAGGGGTGCTATCTCTCTCTCTGTATCTCTCTGTGTCTCTCTTAATCATGGAAGAAATAATATGTTATTTTGAAAAAGTATTTAAGGACTATTTGATGTTGGTATAAATTTAAGAGAGAGGATAGGATTAAGATAATTAATTGTGAATCAACCACGTGGTGATAGTATTGAAAACTATTGCTATTGTTTGGATGTCTCCTCCCGAAATTCATGTGATGAAATTTGGTTGTGAGGAGATTAAGAAGATGATAACATAATCCTACTATAGAATTGATTGGAGGAATCTTTGGGAAGTGTTTCAGATTAAAGACATGAGAGGGAGGGCCTCCTAATTCACTCTGAGCAGCTTTCTAAGGAGAGAGTGAGAATAGTACAATGTCACAGAGACACACAAATGCAACCATGGACAAAAACTTCATCTGTTTTATCATGTGATACCATCCATCAGGCTACCCACTAGCAAGAAGGACCTCATAAAATAGGAACACCAGGCCTGGGACCTACAAACCATGAACTGCATAAACCTCTATCCTTAAAAATCATCTAGTTTTAAGTATTCAGTTATTAAGCAACAGAGGAGACTATAGCAACCCTAGACCCAGATGAGATCAGCAGAGAAACAGTATGTTAAGAAAAACTTTTTCATGACTTTTCTGCAGTTTTTATTGTATCGTTTTAAGGATGATTGCTTAGAATATTGCCTTGGAAGATGGAGTGTGTCTATACACAGAAATGTGGTAAGATTTGTTTCTGAATCAGGTTAATAAATAATTCTTTCCAGTGTAAATATTAGACAAATTTGTCAGTAGTTCTTAAAAAAATGGTTCAGGAATTTCCTAAATACATAGTGGATTTGTAGCATAATGTCCACTTGGGTCAACCTGTATTATCTCTCCAGGCTCTGAGGACAATGGGAAATAATGAAGACTTGAAGCAAATGCTACTCATTGCTTTGTAAGCAATGAAGTCCTTTGTCACTGACTCAGGCATCTCAGTCTTCTGCCAGCATCTATAGAACCATGACAGACTAATTTGTTACCTTTGGAGTAAGGTATAATTTTAGACTCTTCAGTTATCAGCATTGTAAATGAATAAAGCAAAAGAGCAAAAGAGAAGGCAACATGTACAAGAGAAGGCAACATTTACAAATCAAGAGAGATGGATAATTAAGGAAAAGGAAATAAAAATAATTCAGATAGGAACAAAATCAGAATTTATTTTACTATTTTCATGGAATTCTATATTAAAATGTATGATCTAAGCAGTAGGTCTTTTTTTCCTCTTTAATATTTAGATAAGTAATTCGCCACTGGATACAGTGAGCTATAAGAACTAGTGAGTCAGACCTTAAAAGATACACACTGTAGGGGCAAGGCAGTTGCATTGGTAGACTCCCACATGGCCAATCATGGTTCAAATCCCAGACCTGGCAATTTGAAAATCTGACTGAGTGTGTATGTGTGAGTGCCAAAGATCCCAGGAGGAGAATGAAAGAGAAGGAATTGGGGCAAGGCCATCCTCTCTGGGAGATGATTTCTCACTTTCCCTCTCACTGTGTCTGTCTCTCTGCCTTTCCATGGTCACAAGCACCCTAAGCAAAAACTTCTTAAAAAAAAAAAAAGAAGATAAATACTGTATATCCCCACTTAAATACCTTCTATTTTTTTTAAAGATCTAAATTTTATGCAATTGATGAAAATAGCTTCCTATATAGTCTCAGATCCCTGGTTGTAAATCAGCATATAGCAATGTTTATAAATTTACTAGTACTTATTATGTAAATTAGAAAGTGATACATGTCATAATTGAGATAAAGAGCAATGTGAGTGAAATGAGAAAGAAAGAGGAGATAAATTCTTACTAGAAGATACCTGGTCTTTATAGTACAGAATCCATAATCCACATTTCCAACTTTACTGTCCTGGCTAAGGAAGTTCCCACTGGTATATAGATAAAAAGAAGGTTTTACCATGCTGACTTTTTTATGTTCAACTATTATACCCTAGAACCTTTCTTAGCATTGATAGTCTTTGGTCAATGATCCCATATTCTCTTTAGTCAACAATCCTGTATTCTTCTCACTAATTGGAACTCAGATGCATGATCAACCATTGCTCCACAAGTGAGAAAATGAGGTAAGGAAGTACCCATACTATACTCTGCTGGCCCTTCAATTTCCAATATAATCAAATTAAAGTGTTTACATAGGACAAGATTATAAGTAGTCTTTAGGAAGCTAAAGGAAGCAGCATACATAGAAAGGACTAAAAAGGTTAAAGTAGAGTGAAATTTGGACACAGTGACTATTAAAATAATCCAGATGAGAGAGCACCAAACTATTTTTATTGCTTCCAAAATGGTAAGTGTCCCTCTATTGCAGAGAAAACTAGAAAAATGAATAAATTTTGTAGCCATATTTGGAACAAGTTAGCATGCAAAATAAAATAAAAAATGAGAGAACTACAGGGATTTTGCAAACTGTTCACTTTCCCAGAACATGAGGATATAACATTTTATTATATTAAAGCAAAAAAGACATTACTTGAAATATTTATCTTCATTTTCAGGTAGTACTTTGATCTTGAGAGAAAATGGTGAGAGCATTCTAATCAATTTACATAAACTTGAAAAAACATGTTTTAATTACTCTGATTTATCTGATGTTAGCATTCTATTAGACTATAGAACATAATGCACAAGTGTATTACCATGATCTATTATTGAGCCATAAATCTTTTATTATGTACCTTCATAAACTTGGTAGAGATTTATAATATGCTTAATTCTATGATGCAATGTAAGATAACAATATTGTAGTATAAGTTACTGAAATGTGTTATGCACATGTAGCTTTAAAACAAGAAGTTACTTTAACTGTTTCCTATTTATATTTTAATTTGCTATAGGTTATGTGCACTCATAAGAGAGAAAGATTTAAGAGGGAGAGAGAAAGCATCCCTAGGGAGAATGACCATGCTATAATCCTTTCTCTTTCATTCTCCTCTCAGGATATTGGGCACCCATGCACGTGTGCCCAGTATGTTTTTCAGACCACCAGATCAAGGACTTACAGTGCAGTCAGTTATGTGGGATTCAATTACCTTAACCATCATGTTCCTGGCTGGCCCATAAGAAGTTGCTTTTATCCCATTTTACAGATAAAGAAAATTTGACTTACAGAAGTTGGGTATGTTTTCCAAGGTATTAAATTTTAGAGATAATACCTTAAATGGTTCTGGTTCCAAACACAGTGCCAACATATATACAAAAATCTAAATATGAACATTGTCAGTAAGATGTTAATTCTAAGACTTAGCAATTTCATTCAAAATACCAATTTATTGGTTCTCCAAAGGCCAGACCCCATTATTGAAACTATCCATGCAGCTACTTAAAGAATTATAAACAGGAATAGACTTTTCATTTTTTCAAATGCCTTTGATTTGATTTAGAAAGATATATTAGCCAATCTAAAAAGGAGTTTATACTATAGAATCTGATGTAGGCAAATGGATAGCATTGTTGCCCTTTCTTGTTCCTAACACAAATTTGTATTTAAATGACACAACATAATATGGCCAGCCAGGGGCTATGGTGGTTAGGGTCACTGAATCACACATGTCTAACTTTGTGATTCAAGTCCTGGACATGGAAGCTTGAAAAACATTCTAGGTGTGTGTGCCTTCATGCCCTAAATTCCAAGAGGAGAATTAAAAAAGAAGGGATTGCAGCATGGTCATCCCGCCTGGGCATTCTTTCTCACTTTCTCTCTTTCTCTCTTTCTCTCTTTCTCTCTCTCTCTCTCTTTCCAGTGAGTCCAAGTGCCCTATAGCAGAAACTAAAATACAACAAATAAATAAATAAAACACTCAATTATTTTGGCAGGATGTCAGGAAAGCAACAATTGTGTCTTTCTCTGTATCCTACTCTTTTTAGGTTTATTATTGAATTTCAATCAGGCTTTTCCATTTTTTTTTTCTTACCACTTTTTAAAGCCATTTGTTATAACCTTTCTTCAGCTGAGGTAATATTTCCCTCCTTAAACAAACACTAGAAAACATTGAGAAGTAAGCAGGTATTTTCTATAAACAATGTTCAATTTATACTTCATGATACTAGGGTCTTCCCATTCATCCACTCATCTATAACTATCAACATCAAAACCCAATTTCAGGTGAGCATCAAATTAACACAAATTCATTAAGTATGAAAAATAGAGCTGGGCACAGTGGTGTGTGCCTATAATCTCATCAATTTAGGCTGAGGCAAGAAGATGATGAGTTCAACATAGCAAGACTATCAATCTTTCTCTCTCTCTCTCTCTCTCTCTTTCTCTCTCTCTCTATATATATATTTAAAACATTTTAATGCAGGGTAAAAGTTTAGGTCACAGAAAAGGATCTTAATTAAGGAATTGTGGTTAGGTGCAGGAAGCTCATTTGGAGAAGTTATGTAGAGTAAAATCATGAATTTCTTCTCATTCTCTCTAAAATCATCAACCTATATAGCCAATTATTTTCTTTAAAAGTATGTGAAGCCCTGGTTATTGGTAAGTGCTGACATAGTTCATAGAAACTTTGATGACACAGGGAACACTAAGACAACTATAATAATTATACATGTTAAACCATAATCCACCCTTCACAAGCCATCTTAATAATCACTAAAACACTCGTAAATGAGCCTTAAGAGACAGCTGCCTCACTGAAATACTGATAACAGAAACACAACCTTAAATTTAAAAAGAAAAGCTTGATAGAGGTAACCAGCTTGTGATGCACTCTTGAATTTGTTTCCCGCCCCTTTTCTCTTTCACTCCTTCTAGTTCTTCACTTCCTTTTCCTGGCCAGGAAGGTACCTGCATACAAAGCCTAGACTGCAGTTCTACAACAGCTGGTTTCAGCGTGTCCCTAAGAGTGGCAAAGGAACTAACTGCTCACCCAGAGACCTGAAAGTAAAAAGATTAGAAGACGGAGGACAAGGCATGTTTCTTTCATGGAAGACATAGACGGAATTATGAGAGTGAGCGAGATCCTTAGTCACATGTGAGTTTTCACCACAGAATATCTACCATGGAAGAGGTAACGAATGACCATTGTATAAAAAAATACATTCACACACACATAAACATACATAAAATATTTAACAATCATGGCTCCAAAAATATTGCCCTTTTCAATAGCCTTTAGAACCTCATTTATAAACATCTGAGCCTATAGATACGGTCACACCTGACTAAATGTCTACAGGTGTTCTCAAAGGAAAAAAATAGTATGTAATGAATATTTCAAGATTACACTTGTTCCCTTGTTCTACTTACAGTTTTACTTGCTGGTGCACCAGACACCAAGTTGTCTGAATGTTTGAACGATATGAAACGTGATGTCTTTATAAACTCACCCATGCATACTTACGCTATCATTCCTTAATGAGAGAAATACATAAAGCAACATAGAATTACCTAAGGGGTGGGACCAGCAGTTAGCGTAATGGCTATGTCATGTAGTCCCATTTAGTCGACTGTGGTTCGAGTCCTGGACCCGGTGGCTTAAAACTCAGGCCAGGCGTGTGTGCATGTGTGCCCAAGATCCTGAGAGGAGAATGGAGGAGAAGGGATTGCGGTGTGGCCATCCCCCCCTGGGGGGTGATTTCTCGCTTTCTGTCTCTCTGTCTTTCTGGAGAGCTCACATGCACTATAGCAAAAACCTCTCAAAAAAAAAAAAAAGAATTACATTAGGAGAAAAAAATCTAAGCAGTTTACATACATTTAAGATTTCATAGAAGAAAAAGAAAATTACTGGGGTTATATTACAGATGAATTTCAAATTGAAGGAAAGAAACCATTTGATATGACATGGAGCAAGAGCAAAATTAAAGAATTTTAAAGAGATAAATAGGAATGGAAATAAAATGTGTGGCATAAAAGACATGTTGATAATTGCTAATCCTTTTTCTGTCACAGGCCACGTGTTGGGCACTTTCCTTATATTCAGTGTTATTCCCAGGTCATCCATGCCTCTTCCCAATAAATGCCTTACTCTTTGTCCAGCTATCCTGTCTCACCAAATGTCAGATATATTCTTGCAGTTGCTCAGGAAATCTTGAAAAAGTCTTTGGAGAAATCTCATGGGCTTCACTTTTAACATAGAAGTTTGAATTCAGTACTTTTTATTACCACTACTTCCAGCACCATAAGCTAAACCACAATCAACTCTCCATTTCTATATTTTACTACTTGAGCTCACTGCCCCTACTCTTCTATTCTTTAGTCTCTTCTTTCCACAGGCAACTGGAGGGAGGGACAATTTCTTAAAATACCAATGCAAACCACAGGTCTCCCTTTCTGATTCAGAATAAAATGCAAAGTTTAAAATACAGTTTTATATCACCTGCTATTTCTCCCCATTACTTCCTTACCTCATCTCCAGCCACTCTCTGCCAACTCTCATCCAGTCAGTCTTGCCTCCTTGCTGTCTAAACGTGCCAAGCACACTCCTCACTTAGGACTTCCGTACTCAGTTACTAGTCTCTCTTTTTAGGAATATGTTCTTCTTCAAGTGATAGCCTTTTGAGGGGTTTCATTTTGTTTGGGTATCTGTTTAAACATCACCTCCTGAGAGGTCTTCCATGATAACTGCATCTGAAATAGCAGGGCATTTACTTTTAGCCCTTTACCTTGCTTTATTCTTTATAACATTGTTACTGTCTTGAAGGTTATATATTTCTTTCTTTATTATTTCTCTCTTCCTAGTGGAAAGTTAGCCCTATTAGAGCAGAGATTCTACCTATTTCCTTCATTGCTGTATATTAAGGTTCTAAAATGGGGCTTGGCCCATAGTAGGTAGTTTATAACTAGTCAGCGATTTTGTACATTTATTACTTGAATTCCTTCAAAGCACTATAGGATGAGTAGTACCCATTATCTAACTAACAGTAAATTACTTACAAAAATATTAAATAGCTTTTCTACCATCAATAGCTAATAAGAATTACTGAGTCGTCAGGACAGTCATGGTGTATTTTTACCATAGAAAAATGCATTATGACTTTCCCGATGATCTAATATAATTCAGATTTATACTCAAGTTAGATTTATATTGATGACCACTTTATACTGCCTTTTCAGGATAAGACTGTAAAAAGAGGAGGTATAAATGAGAGGAAGTTACATATTAGAAAGTAAAGCTGGTAAGATTTGATAGGTTGCATTTTCATAGCAGGACATAACATAGAAATCCCCAACATTTAAATTCCTCATTCATTAGTAATGCTTGACTCACAAATGATGAAATATATTCCAGTCCATAAATCTAAATTAGAAAGGAAATGAAAGGTAATTACTGTTGAGATTTTAAGTGCCATGTATTTTATTATTTTATCATGATAGCATGAAATAATGTTTTGAACAATCTACTTAAAAATTTTCTTTGTTATATTTAATCACTGTACATCTTTATAGAATACAAAATGGTTTTTCCCAGTATGAATACAATATGTATCAATCACGTCAAAGATATTACCACATACATTATCATCAACAAAATATTTTTGTGTCTGTTATATTTTTGGGGGTGGGAGAAATAGGATAAAGGTAAAAAATATTTATATTTAAGTGTTATTTGAAAATTTTGCAGTTTCCCAGAGGGGAAAGAATGTGGAAAGAATAATAGAGTGAGTTATTGCCAGAAAAAGATATTTGAAATTTTATTAACTTCTATTTGCTGGTGGCTATCGTTTAGATGTGCATATGTAAGAAAATGTGTTTATTTCTAGATCCAGCATCACACATTTCAGAGTAATGTCAATTAGCCTGATGAAGGTTGGGGTCATTATAACAGCCTCAATGTGACACAATGCCAAATATATTGGTTTAAGTCATCTCTAAATATTTAATACTGAATGATACTTCTAAATTGTGTTACTTTAGTGGAGCTATACCATCTGCTAGCATGCAGGCAGGAATTGTATTGGTAACAAATTATGCTTTTAAATACTAAATCATCTCCTAGACAAAATAATAAACTATCAGAAAACATATGGCCACACAGTCATTGGGATAGCAGTCTCATATAATATAGTGTTAGAAGACCAGCAGAGGGGGTAGCATTTATGTCACTGGACTCCCACATGGCAGACTACAGTTCAAGTCCCTGACCCAGTGGTTTGAAACAGACCAGACATGGGTGTGTGCGCACCAAAGTTCCCAGGAGGATAATGGAGGAGAAGAGATTGTGGTGTGGCCATCCCCGTGCGGGGGGTGATTTCTTACTTTCCCTCTCACTGTTTCTCTCTCTTTCCAATGAGCACACACAACCTCCAAAAAAGAAAGAAAGAAAGAAAGAAAGAAAGAAAGAAAGGTAGTTTCACTTCACTGGCTATTTCTGAATCCATCAGGTATATAGGTATATGCCCGTAAATTAGGCTGGCTGAGACTGGAAATGGATTACAGTGTAAAAATAATGTTGGGGATGCCTACCTCTCTACTTCTCTTTTTTCTCTCTGCCTCTCTCTCTCTATAGAAGAAATAAATTAATATACTTTAAAAAATAAAAAGTAAGAAGACTTAGAAGTCAGTTTTGGCTACACCAATAACTATTTGTGGTATTTGTGTTAGTGTTTACTTTTGTAAAATAAGACAATGCCTTATTTAATAAAATGCCTTCATATTTCATCCTGGTTTCATGTGCTACATGCTTATTGAGACTCTAATGGGCATTATTTTTTTTTCTTTGAACTAGCTTTTAGAGCCATTCTCACTATTTCAATTTTGTTGCTAAGTTATTTTTTTTGAAATGTTTCAAAAAATTGCCTTCCCAGATACATGATATGTTTTACTGGGACTTAAATACTGCTTATCCTTCTTTGTAACCCCAATGACACTAAGTTCAATAGTTTATGGTTTATTTTTTAAAAAATAAGAGAAATATAGTCATATGAGATTTAATTAAGTCAACATCTATGGAAGGAGGTAAAATATCTCTTAATTACAATATAATAAAGTGACATTGCATATTTAAAAAAACATTTGAAAGATAAAGCTTTACGGGAAAAAGGAAATATAAGTGGTCACCATTATACAAAGTGGTAAAAAAAAATAGTATCATATTGGGATTTTTTTCAAGATATATTGAGCTTGAAGGTCATCATTCACATCCTGATAAATAAGAAAAAGACAATACAAACTGAAATTGAAATTTAGAAGTTTAGGCCCACCGGAGGACTGATTTTTCCAACCCCAAATCTGGAGAGACAGGAGAACTCAGAGATAAACACTGAGATTTTCTTTTCAGAGTAGAAACCTCTAGAACAATAAACTGGGTGAAACAATTAAGTGGTAATTTTGACGAAGTGCTAGAAACTGACACTGGACTAAATCAAGAACCGTCTGGGTACCGTCACCTAAGAGATGGCAGAGCACTATACTCTGGTTTGTTTCATCTCCAAAACACCTACCAGGTTCTCCATGATAAAGAATCAAGAAATGTTCCCTTTTGGTTCTGACAGGAAAACAAGAAAAGTGTTCCATTGTGAAATGTAACCACCACTTTTTCAAAAAGCTTTCCTGTGGGAGAAGAACTCTATGAGAGTTTTATCCCATCTGTAGTTAAGGCATTTCTCAGATTTCAGCATCGTCTTATCTTCTCAGATCATCTAAATGGACTGGGTAGGGAAGCTAAGAAACACTTGTGAAGGTCATAGTTCAGACACACAGACCCAATTAAATACATAATAGAATATATCATTTATAGAATGATTCCTTGCCCCCATATCTTACCACATACACCCCAGGGATGCAATATAGTAACAGCAAATTACAGCTCAAAAAGCTTCAAGACACAAACGCTAAGGATAAGTTCTTAGGAAAGCACAAAGCCTTTGGAGTAGACATAAACAAGGACATAAGATTCTGATAGTTTTTAAACATGCAGCTGCAATAAACCTTACATACACATAACAAACATAGCCCAACTTCTAGAGTGATTAACTGCATCCTCACAGTACAGGGCTATTTATCTCAGTTCCTTTTACTCAGTATGTCATGTATGTCTTCAGAAACACATTAAAGATGTGATAAAAGTCAGGAAAATAAAGTCTAAGGATACCAAGCATAAATCAGTGTGAGGCCCAAATATAATAGTTTTGAAATTATCAGCAAGAAATTTCATATAACTTTGACTAATATGAACTCTCATGGAAAAAGTAGATAACAGGAAGGAAAAGATCTGACTGTAATCCCAAAGAAGGAAACCACAATGTACGGAAATGCTAGGAATTAAAATTCATACATCAGAATAAAGAATACTTTTGATGACTTCTTTTTTTAATTTTTTTTAAAGAGGTTTTTCACTATAGGGCGCATGTGCTCGCCAGACAGACAGAGAGAGACAGAGAGACAGAAAGCAAGAAATCACCCCCCAGGGGGGATGGTCACGCCACAATCCCTTCTCCTCCATTCTCCTCTCGAGATCTTGGGCACGCACGCACACGCGCCCAGCATGAGTTTTAAGCCACCAGGTCTGGGACGCGAACTGCGGTCGGCTACGTGGGAGTCCAGTGACATAGCCATTATGCTAACTGCTGGTTCCCTGATGACTTCTTCAGTAGACTAGACAAGGAAAATAAACGATCAGTGGTTTTGTGGCTAGGTCAATAAGAGCTCCCTAAATTAAAACTCAAAGAGAAAAAAATAAATGTGAAAGTAGAAAAAAATATAAGAATTCTGGAAAAATTACAAAGGATGTACCATACATATGGAATATCAAAAGAGGAAGATGGAATAAAGAAGAATAATTAAGTAAAAATGCCCAAAATATTGCTCGAAAATAGTGACAACACTAAACCACACATCCAACCATACAAATGGCACCATACTCATAACATTTCATTAAAACTCATCACGATCTACAATGAATGTTTCTAACCTTATTCTCAATAACAGAGTGCTTTCTTGAGGTCAAATCTTATGTAGAGCCAGACTTGTAAAACAAATAAAAATGCATAAAAGAGTCACATGTGAAATTTTAAATTTTCTATAAATATTTGTAAAAAGTAAAAAGTCATACGTGAAATTAATTCTGTTACTATACTTTGTTACATAATGTATATGATTAAAATACATATTTAACATAAACATTATTAATAAAATGGTTTACATTATTAATCTTCTACTAAGACTTAAAATTCTGCATGCATTTTATATTTGCTTCACAACTCACTTCAGATGCTAAATTTTCAGTGGAAATACTCGATCTCTATAAATATTTCAGGAAAATTAGAGTTGAAGTACATTGTTAAAAAAATGTATTTATGCTGTTGTTTTATGTACACTTACAAAGATTTTGGTAACTGGATAGAGTATCAGTTTTTAATTTTTAAATTAAGTTATATCAAGATTCCAACTTAAAATTCTGACAAAGTTCTAAGCAAAATTCAAACTAAAAAATTCTGTTCCTTAGTTCTAGCCATTTTTTAATTGTTTAATGTTCATCTATGGCTAAGAGTCTGCCATCTTAGACAATGAGTTTTAGAACTTCATAGAATATAGTTTGAAAACTACTGGCCTAGTCAGAATGCGTCTCAAAACTGTCATTTAAGAGACTAATGTCATGCTTACCAAGAATCATTCCGCTTAATATATTTGGCAACTGGGTACACTGATAAAATCCTGTTGCTAGATCTACAAGGTGGAGTTTCAGAATGGCCCTAGTTAAATTCACTGATAAAATAACATCCTGTGAAGGATCTGGGAAATCAGCTAGCTAGCCAAAATTTCCCTGGCAGCCCTCCCTTTCGGCATGCGCATTGCTTTCAAAATGTCAACATAACATCACTCTGTGATATTTTCATCTCACAGATGGCGAAGTCAGCTCCTTAAATTAATCAGCCTAACCTGGAAGCCATCGTAAGTATGAAATAGATTAGGCAGAAGTTATTCCCTAAAGGCTTGTCAATCTACCAGTTTAAAGTAATGCTGATTACTGCTCTAATAGTTGCAGGTAGTTGCTGAGGATAGTCAAATAACTCCCAGATGGACTGTTTAATGGAGGAAGAACTGCATCTGCAAAAGCATGATCACAAAGTAAATTATCATTTCAAGCAATATAGCTTAATTGTGGGCAATAGAAGTATAGCAATATGACATCAAGCAATCAAATTAAATTACTGCTTAGGCTACTCTAGTTGGTGAACTGTGAAAACTAACTCTTCAGGACACAATAATTCTTGAACTGGTGGGTAGCTTTACCAAGAAGGGGCTTCATTTGAAGTTTTAGCTAACGAGATCCTGAATACTAGACATGTACCTCCAAGGAAAGGGACAGACCAGAGGAATTGACTGCAGAACATTCCTCTTGCCCTTCTCTTCTCGTGTTGGCCCAGAGGATACAAATGAACACAGCCAGGGTGCTATAAATTTGTTGTACTTGAGGTCTCTCTTCTCAGCAGGGTTCCAAAAAAGAAATATATAAATTAAAAAATGTTTTCTAAAAAGCATCATATTGGATGGAATCTATGTATTTCCACTTGCTCTCCTTTAATTTGAAATTTTTGCTAGCCAAATGGACACATATAAACCATGCAATTCATGGACCATCTTATCACTTGAGTATTTTTTTTAGTTGCAATATTTGATAATGTCACTTACTTCTCATTAAAGTAAGTAAATAAATAAAGTCCCTTCAAATCTTGAACGTAATGGCCAAGGATCTTCACAATATAACCTCAATCCTTCTTTCCAGATGCATCTTCCATTCTAATCTGCATGACCCTAAAGGTTTAAATTTAAAATGCACAATAACCACTATGTTAAACTCACTGACTGATAAATATATACACCAGGAAACTTTGGTTTTTGAGGTGCTTGCTATATCAGGCAGGTTTTTGTTTTAGCTATTAGGACCTTGAGAGATAAAGGAAAGCTAAGAAAAGTTCCAGGGTGGACAGAGTAGAGGGGCATAGTTGAAGTTCTGGGACCATGGATATTTACCAGATGAAATCACAGCATTTCAAATATTTTAACCCAAAATGGCTCTTTAAGTGCATACAAGATTAATGTCAGTCCAAAATATACTTTGCTTTATAAATTTCAGACTTCTAACAATTCTTCACGCACAAAGTCAAATAGGTAAATACTTCTTGAACTGAATAAAATTAAAATGTTCTGTGAATTTTCACATGCCTTTATGTTTGCTCATAAGATTATTAATTTTTTTAAGAGGTTTTTGCTATAGGGTATGTGTGCTTGCCAGGAAGACAGAGACAGACAGAGAGACAGAAAGTGAGAGACAGAACGTCATCACCCCCCAGGAGGTATGGCCATGCCATAATCCCTTCTGCTCCATTCTCCTCTCAGGATCTTGTGCACACATGCACACACACCTAGTGTGAATTTAAGCCACCAGGTCCGGGACTCGAACAGCGATCAACTACATGGGAGTTCAGTGACATAGCCATTATGCTAACTGCTGGTCCCTCATGTTTTTAAGGACAAACTATTCAGTTTTCTCCTTTCTACTTGTAACTCATCTTTTGTGAACTGACTGCCATGCCAGCTCTGCTCTTAAGCCTTCCCAGAACCTTACAGTTGGAAATAGTCATTGCCTTTCCTTTGGGATAACAATAATCAATAAATAATGCTAATGGCAGTTATTTTAGGAAGATTTTAATTAAGGTTTCTTCTAAACTTATTAAGAATAGGATTTCCAATTTATTTACTTTATAAATTCATAAGGGAAGCCTACCCATTGAGTACCTTTTTTTTTATAGAGTGCTCAGTGAATACCAAATAAGAAAACTGAAGAGGCCACAAATCTTGCATGAGCAATCACATTGAAAATGTATCCCCATTCAAGAGTGCTGCAAACATGCTTTTATGTATATGAAATCCAAAGAGTTTATTCTCTTGGGAAAAGATGAGCAATTGTGAGAACAAAGGAGGAAACGTAGAAGGAAACGTAGAGGAAACCTAGGTTGCTCTTTTCAGGTGAGAGCTATTTGCTGGCACTGAGCACCATTTTTACACTTTTATGTTTCAACCTCATACTACTTTAATAATTCAGAGTGGTTTAATTTACTTTTAATAGTGGAATAAATACCATGATGACCTTTTTACTAAAAAGGAAAAGAAAATGTAATTCGTTCACATTGTAACACTGACTTTTTTTTTTTCGATTTTCTGCTGACTAGGTCATCCAAGGGCAAGATAAAATAACTTAAAAATCAAAGTTTGTTGTGCACTGATGTCAACTTGTAAGAAAAGTGTAAGTCTCATTATTCTTTCTTTTCAGGATGACCTTCTTATAACTCCCATTTTGCTTTTATATTTTCACATATTTTATGTATAAAGATTCATAGAGTACCATAAAAATTATTCCAAATTTACAGCAAAATTGCTCTATTAGTGGTATAAAGAGAACATGGCAACCTCACAACCATTACAGGCTTACTTTCCAACTCTCTTTGAAGATACTCACTGAATCAAAGATTAGAACTCACTTTTGAAATAAAGTCATAACATGCTGTACACATTTCTGTTCTGTACTGTATAGACTCAGCTTATTTATTTGCCTCTGAGACAGAGTAGGATAATTTGTTAAAAAGTTCATCTTCTCTTTCTCATTGATTCATCATTTGCTTCCAATCGTCATTTTTCTGACTCTCTGCTACAAATGTCTTAAGAACAGAGAATAATGAATTGTCTATAACTTCTTTCCATATTGTAAATTTGGACTTTTCGTTTCAATGTGAACCATTCTAATAAGTACTATTATATAACTGCACGTGGTTTCCATCAGGACAGATGTGAGAAATGATGTATAGAAATGACTTATAGTGTTGGTTTTTATCATCTAAACCACTATATTTCCCTTAGGATTATATAAGTAGAATTTTTTTTTTCTTTCCTTTGTCTCTCATTTTCACCTCTGTCACATATAGACACCAAACATGGAAACAAATAATGATCCCTCAAGTCTCCCAGTGTCTCATTCTGGTCTGTTGGTTCTTTTCTTTAGGTACAGAATATTGTTACTAAAGTAATAGCAGAGACACATACATTAAGTTAGTAGGTTTTTTTCCAAAGACGGTACATAAATTTGCTTTAGTTTTCAATTCCCATCTTCATTAAATGTCAAAGAAATCATCACTTGTGGGGTCCATCTTTACAGCTCATTCCACTTTCACTTAAGTTCCATGCTTTCAACAGTTTAAATTACTTTTATTTTTCTTTCTCTGAGGTATGTGGACAATATAGTGAGAATGTTGGTGTGGTGGAGTACCTCATAAAGGATTTATGTTTGGGCAGCAGAGTAGGAACTAAAAGGCTCTTTATTCACGCAAGGTGCGCATGGATGTATGTCCAAGATACCAAGAGGAGAATGAAGGAGAAGGACTTGACCTTCTGGTGGGTGATTTCTCTCTCTCTCTCTCTCTCTCTCTCTCTCAGGAGAGTACATGCACCCTAAAGCAAACATCTCTCAAAGGAAAAAAATAAAAGGCTTTTTATGCCTAACTCATTCTTTTTTCTTCAAGTTAAGCTTTTCTTCTTGTGTATGTTGGGATGAAAATAATTTATCTCATCTCTAAAGGCATGTGCCAATGTAGAACACATTACAATTCTTACTGGGACAGATATATTTTTCTTTTGTATTCTATCTTCTATAACTTCCATCTATTTTATTCTGAAATGTGACAAGAGAATACAATAAAAAAGACTTTAAAAATTATTTGTAACCAGTTATAGCACTAAAACAAATGATTGCTTTCTAATTCTCAGTCTTGAAATTTATGAACAAACATAAAACTAATTTATGTACTTATGGCCGTACTTACAGATTACAAATCTCGAAAAATGTCCTAGCCTTGACTCTTCCTTATAACCAAATGTGATACATTAGTCTTTGCTTCCAGCTAAGAACTAGAAATTCCAAAAACTATCCTTGCTGAATTTTTCCAGTGTCTCATAATAAGTCAGAAAAAAAAATTGTTATGACTAACACAATTCTTTCTGCTGCAGTTTACACTTTTAGCTTTTTGCTTGTTATTGGGATAGAGAAAATCACCATCCTTTTATAATTTTCCATGACAGACTTAGAGAAAATAAAACTATTATCTAGGCCTTTTTATGTGTTATTTTACTCTTGGAGATTCATGTTCTCATTTTGACAGCAGTCCCCTGGACATATTCTCATTCATCTTCAGATTTCAAACTTCTTGACTACATACTGATTCTGAAAGGCAGATTTCATTTTTAGATGTGTGGGTGTTATGTTTTTGTGGATTTTTTGAGATTGTGCTAGTTGAAGACATATCATCCCATGAGGACAGTTTCACCAGTAAACACATTTTTATTGTAATTTTCCCCTCTTATTCTTACCCTAGATTTATAGTTATATCCTGCCCTCATTACAAAAAATAAAGGAAAGAATATATCTTATACATTCTTCACGTAAGAAAACAAAATTAAAGAAAAGGGAGGAAAAAAAAGAAGGAAAATATATTACAGACATGTTATGACATTTCTTAAAAAATAATTCTTTTTTTTTTTTTTTTTTGGAGAGATTTTCGCTATAGGGCGCGTGCGCTCGCCAGACAGACAGAGACAGAGAGACAGAAAGTGAGAAATCACCCCCCAGGGGGGATGGCCACGCCGCAATCCCTTCTCCTCCATTTTCCTCTAGGGATCTTGGGCATGCACGCACATGCGTCGGGTGTGAGTTTTAAGCCACCAGGTCCGGAACGCGAACAGCGGTCGGTCGACTACGTGGGAGTCTAGGGACACAGCCATTACGCTAACTGCTGATTCCCTAAAAAACAATTCTAATCAAGACCTTTTATCTCCCAGGGACAGCCACAATGGAACAGAGGTAACATGATGTCTCTTGATGCTGAAGCCATATGTGGTCTTGGGTTTGTGTCCCAAGGTTTCCCTATATACTCCAGGCACACACATGTATGCCCATGATCCTTGCTGGCACATTCTGAGGTGGATTGTAACATGAAGATCCTGTTGGGGATTGCCTGTCTTTCTTTCTCTCGTGAAAGAAATAGATAAATAAATGTGAAAAAGAGAGAGGGAGAGAACATTAGCTGCCAGATCATAGTTAAGGTTCCCTATTTTCAGTATTCAGAAACAAGGTAAACTTGGTCAGTACCCAGTCTGAGAAAAACTGATTCTAAACTCATTCTTCAATGGACCTAGGTGTCTTAAATCTCAGTACAATTTCTGAATTTGCCTGAATTTCTTAATTTGTCTCAGAGATGAACACGAGTGTCTTCATTTTCTTTATACTGAAAACAAACTCCAATTGAATACATCCCATGTCCAGATTTTTGCTGTTGTTCTTTGTTTCTGTTTTTAAATTTTTTTTTTAAGTTTTTGCCTAAGGTGAATGTACCTGCCAGAGGGAGACAGAAAGTAAAAAATCATCTCCCTGAGGCCATGGCCATACAGCAATGCCTTCTCCTGGTATTTTGGGCATGCATACACACATGGCTGGTCTGTTTTTCAAGTCACTGGGTCCAGGACTAACATCATATAATCTGCCTCATGTGGGGTCTAGCATCCTCACCACCATGTTACTTGCTGCTCACCCACCATAGGGCGCGTGCGCTCACCAGAGAGACAGAAAGCGAGAAATCACCCCCTCAGGGGGAATGGCCACATCGCAATCCCTTCTCCTCCATTGTCCTCTTGGGATCTTGGGCACTCATGCACATGTGCCAGGTGTGAGTTTTAAGCCACCGGGTCTGGGACGTGAACCATGGTCAACTACGTGGGAGTCCAGCAACACAGCCATTATGCTAACTGCTGGTCCCCCATGTCGTTTTTTTAGTGGAAATTAGGTAAGTTTCCCAGAGAAGGACATGTTAAGCAGAACTGAAAACTGTCAGTGTCCCATGCCAGGATCAAGGGCAACCCAGACTGATCCAGGATCCCAATCCAGCATTTCTTATATGGCTCCAGCATCACTAGCAGTGCCCTACAACCTGCATTCCCAGGGTTGGGTCTCTAAAACCCAGTTTATAGTGTAAGAATACAAAAACTCAAACTACTTTTCTGATTTATATGATATTGAACACTTAAATTTTTTAGGTTGACAAAAGAAACTGTAATTTCTAGCTGCTGTCTATAATTAAAGTGATAAGAACAGAAATTTAGCTCCCCGTACTTAATAATTTTGCTTAAGAATATATATCCCAGGTTTATCTTCCAACAAATTGAGAAAAGTAATGCATCGCTATTGGTTTCCATCTTTTGGATCAGTGAAATTTTCTCATCTTTCAAATATTTCTCACTGTTTTTTTGCTGAGCATTATTCCATAGTATATCTGTGCCACAATTTTTTCAATCCACTCATCTGTTTGTAGACATTTGAGTTGCTTCCATGTCATAGTAATTGTGAATAATGCCACAGAACACATGGATGTGCAAGCACTTTTTCTACTGTTTCTTGCTTCCTATCTTATTTCTCACTTGGCAACATCCAGGGACAGAACAGGTGTCTTTATTCTGTCACTATAGGGAACACATTGAATAAGGGAATTATTAGCTTAATATGATTTTTCTCCTAGTTAATACAGATAAAGTAAATAAAGATTTACAAATTGTAAAAATTCATTCATTCAGCAAGCATTTATTACGGGCCTCTTACCTACTAAGCTATATGAGTTGCCATAAATATAATGTATAAAAAAACCACTTAGGTCAGGAATATGACTATTGGATGGAACATTCTGGTGTAGAACATTTTAGTACTTTAAAAATATATTACAGATATTAATGTTTCATATATGTAAAACCTATGTAAAACATAATAAATAGAGGCCAGCAGGTGGCGTAGTGATTAAGGTACTGGACTCCCGCATGGCCAATTGTGGTTCTAGTCTGGGACCTGGTGGCTTGCTTTCTTGGTCTCTCTCTCTCTCTCTCTGTCTCTCTTTGGTGCATGCACATATCCTATAGGAAATTTAAAATAATAATAATTTTTTTAAAGAAAATAAATAAATGTGGTTTATAAAAACGTTCTTCTCAGGACCAGTAGATGGTGTAATGATTACATCACTGGACTCCCACATAGTCAACTGCAGCTTGAGTCCCGGACCCACCAGCTTAAAACTCCCACAGGGTATGTATGTGTGTGTGCCAAAATCTCAAGAGGAGACTGGAGGAGAAGGGATTGTGGTGTGGCCACCTCCCCCAGGAGATGATTTCTCACTTTCTGTCTCTGTCTCTCTCTGTTCTGTCTATCTCTGTGTCTCCAGTGAGTTTATGCACCCTATAGCAAAAATATTTCCAAAAAAAAAGAAAATTATCTAATTATTCTGCAAATAAATATTAGAATTTTAGGATAAAAGAGACCTAGATATTATTAGTTCCTACAAACAAACACATAAAAGTACCAGGTAGAAAAGTTAAATATTTTACAATTAATAATCAAAGTAATTGGAGCATAATCTAAAATCAGTTGATTCCCAATCAAATTTTTTTGAAAAATGATAAGTACATTATTATATGCTACTTTATGATACTATTTTCCAATAATAATTTAAGTAGTTACCAAACTTTTTTTCATAACTCACGAAAGTTCAAAATGATTTTGATGGGAGCATTAGCTTAGGTTGCAAAAAATTCAAAATTGGAGATAAAATGAAAAATAGAACTATAGTTAAGTGACTGTATTTTACATTTTAAGAGAAAAATAATTTTTACCAATTTCAACAAGGTCAAACTTTATACATACCTTGGGTGTAAGCACTTATTTTATTATTTTTTTTGACTTGTTAATGTAGAAGTTAGCAATTTGATTGGGAAAAAAGAAAAAGTGTGCATGAGATATCCTTTTCATCACTCACTCATTTTCTAACCATGTTGAGAAAAGATTTAGAAGTTATTCTGTTTCAAAACAACAGATAATCCCATTTCCTATTTAGCACAGAATAAAGACCACTGAATTACCTCTGCCACCTTTAGAGTCTATGGTCCAGCCAAGAATCCTCTTCCATAGTTAGCTCTGTTCAGTGGGTCAGCAGAGGGTTACCATGCTCCAATTATGTGAGAAGGGATGTGGCTGTGGCTATACCCAATTACTCCGTATTTGGGACTGTTCCACCTGGCTGAGTAACCTTCCTATCAATGGTTCAATGAACTATTTCCATGCAGGTGAACTATTGGGGGTCTTTTATAATGATAAAGTTTACTTTATCATCTTTCAAAATTAAATTATGCATATATTTGCTATTTAATATTAATTTAATCTGGGGTTATAAAAATATTGTTGATAACATTTTCATTTATAGCAGTCTACCTTTTAATTCCATTTATAGCAGTAAGGGCATCATGGAATTGTTTTCTTTTTTTAAAATTTATATAACATTTAATATTCTTTTCTTTCTTTCAGAATACACTTTTCTCTCTCTCTCTTTTTTTTTTTTAGAGAGAGATGTTTTAATATGAGGTATGTGCATTTGCCAGAAAGACAGAAAGAGACAGAGAGAGAGAAAGGGAGAAATCATCTCCCCCAAGGGAAGATATGTCCACTGAAATACCTTCTCCTTCATTCTCCTCTCAGGATTTTGTGCACATATGCACATGTGCCCAGTGTTAAGTTTCAAGTCTCCAGGTCCAGGATTTGAACTACAGTTGGCCAAGCAGGAGACCAGTAACATAACCACTACATCATGTGCTGGTCCCCAGAATACATATTTTATAGACTGTAATTTTTATATTTACATTTAATTACTGTTTATTTTTATAGTGTACAAAATGGTTTTTTCCAGCATGAATAGTGTATACTAGTCAAGTCAAAGATATTACCATGCACATTATCATCAACAGATAACTCTTCATTTTTGTGTCTATTAAATGTTGTGCTTGTTTTTTCCATGATGCCCTCCTTGCTTCTCCTTTTACTCACCCTCATTATCCATCCTCTCCTATACTGTCTCTCATATCTACCGTTGCCCTCCCTGCTATTATACCTTCCAGTCTTCCTGCTATAGAATATAGACATTTGGTATGTATATAGTGGGGACATACAATGCCTGTCTTTCATAGTCTGGTTTCATTTGCTTAGTATTAAATCTTCCATATTCATCCATGTTGTATCAAATTTCAGTGTCTCATTGATTTTTATAGTTGAGTAGTATACCATAGTGTGCATATTTCTTATCTGACAAAATATTAAGCTCCAGATTACCCAAAATTTATGAGATTTGTCTCAACTCGGAAATCTCTAGATTTGGGTACATAAAGGTGAAACTATTATCTTCAGAAGAAAATAATTAGTACTAGTATATCTGGAAGCAAAAGGTAAGTGAAATTTAGACTAATAAAAATTAAATTCAAAATAAAATTGGGGTAGTAGAGGGTGGCACAGCAGTAAAATGCAATATTTTGTAAGACTGACCCGCAAGGTAAGGTTACAGATACACATCTAGAAACCTCTTTGAATATGCTAGGAATGTGCATGCACTCCATCCAAGCCTGTCTGAGGCTGGGGTGGATTATGGCATCAAGACCTTGTTGGGGATGCCTTACTCTCTCACGTATGGAATAAATAAATAAACTAACTTTTAAAATGAGACTATAAGCATTAAAATCATAATGGTATAACTGAGGGAATTACAAGAAATTAAATGTATTTATTTTCTCTAGTACCATTACAATAATAAAAATGAAACATTCCTCCAATGACAATCACATCCTGATTACCATGTAATACTAGGATCGTATATGCCCCATTATCTCATTATAACTCATTACATAAATTTTTAAATACTACCAAGAGACTTTAAATAATTTTTATAAATACCAGGATGTATCTATTATTATTGCATAACTTTCATATACTTTATTTAAAAATATAGATCTTGTTAAAAGAAATATTTTATTGATGTCATGTAATATAAACAAAAATAATATAAAATATTATATTTAAGAAGAAAACCCAGTATTTTATAAAAATGTTAGCTACTAAAATATCATAGTAAGTAAATATAAATCAATTTTTTAAGGGAAACATGCATAAGTAACCAAGATATTTTAAAGAAAAACTATGAAAAATATGAAAATAAGAAGGATTACCATTGTAGACATAGGTCATCAGAAATGCCTATATTAGACTTTGCCTTTATAGTGTCCAGTTTTACACATCCCTCCCCACTGGAAGAACAATGAGCAAACCAACAGACTGTTCTTATTGAGCCTTGCACTGATTCTTGGACATACTGTGCATCCCAAGATACTGGAATACTTGCTCGAAGTCCCAATCCATTTTTAGGACTTCTGTAAGCATTTTCTTGAGTCTGTCTTCTTTGAGACAAAATGCAGCTGTTTGTTTGCCTACCTATAGGTTATTTGACCTTTTTTGTAATACACAAGTGCTGTCAGAAGCAAAGGGAGATTGATAGGCAAAGTAGGAAAGTAATAGGGCGGGGTTTAAGGATTAGAGGAGCCAGATTCCAGAACACTCATTAGACAGTTTGAATACCAGCTCCTGCAGTCTAAAAGATACTCTGAGAAATTGTGCATGTTTTCCTCAAATCCCAACAGGAAGGAGAAATGGAGAGTGAGTGTAGTGTGACCATACCCCATGGAGAGGTGTTTTCTCCCTTCTTTCTCTTTTTCTATCTCTGTCTCTGTCTGAGGAGTAAACATGCCCTCTGGCAAAAATTTTTAAAAGAGTAAGGTATAAAATGAGTAAGGAGAGCAAAGACATTTTATAATGTTTGTCTTCTTTACCAGAAGACAAAATAATCCTTCCTTCTTCTGCCTCAGTCGCATTCACTATCATAATCTAACAAATAGTTTGCCGTACGATTGCCTCAATGTATGTTCTGCTACTCTTTGCTGAGAGCACAATTTGATTTTAATGAGATCTTCTGATGTCGGACTCAAGATTACATTTATTTTGAGGAAGAATCTGTGAGATCAGGGACTTGTCATTTACCCTTCATATTATTCTAAATAAAGTTCTTAATAGGCACCAGGAAAGCTCTTGAACCAGTATGTGCTAGGCTGCACTGCTTTTACAAAATATAATAATCTCTGCTGTCTCTTTGTACACGCTAAATGCCATATAACACGTAATTTTCTGAATATGACAGTCTTTGTGAATTTCTGGATTGTTATATTAATATCAGGTTTTCTTTTTGTCCACAAAATGAAATTCACATATTTTAGATGTTACCCTCAAAAGTCTTTATATTTTTTGAGTTGATCAAAGAATCATATTAATGGATACTACCCACTGCTAAGTACGACTGCTTGATAATTGACCACAGTGGGAGCTACTTACAATGGCTATCAATTCAAGAGCAATTAATGGGCAGTAAAGCTTACAGAGAAAGCAACATGAGCTGAAGAAAGTGCTTTTGGATCAATACTGTTTCTCAAATTTTCTAAATTTTAGGAGAGAAAAAGAATCCCTGATGAAGAGAGGTCCAACTACTTATAAACCTTCCCATAACATATTATGAATGTTCCTTGTAGCTGGCACAGGAAGAAATTCTGGTTCAACTTTGAAAGGTTATATTTCTAATTCTGTATAACCTTTTAGATGATATTTGCTTTATATGACAGAATATGATGCTCAAAGACTGGACAATGCTTCGTGGCCAATAGTAGTTCCTCTAGTCCTTTACCCAACTCAAAACAGTACCAAGTTAAAGGTAAATTCAATGACGGAACTTACATTTTGTCTCATCATATGCATTTTACATTACAGTTTAACATGGAAATAAAGAGAAAAAATAGAATCTGAAAGAAAAATTTACAGATTGGACTCAAGTTAATATATTTAAAATTTTAGGTCCAATATAGTTTGTCCTGGAAATGATTGTATTTTTTTGCATATTAATTTAAATATAATTATCTAGGCACAAAAATTTGACATTTTATGTCTAAGGCATAAGTATTTCAAAATAAAAGTATTTTACTATGGAAATATTTTGATTTAGTTAAGATTATTTTTATTGATGATAATGTTCAGTAAATTATTAGCATTTTAAAATTAAATCAGTATAATAAACATAAATTTCTTTATTGTATTTCAATATTAACAAAGATTGAAATAAAACAAGATGAGCCTGGGGTTTAACTACCACTCCTCCAGAGCTGGAGTCTGCAAGCTTTTTCTGTAAGGAGTCAGGTAATAAACATTTCAGTCACATGGTCTCTGTTACAACTACTCAACTGTGGCCTTCAATAATATGTACAGGAATGAGTTGTGGTTTTCCTGTAACATTGCATGTATAAAAACAGGCAGGAGTCCTGACCTGGCCTTTGGCTGTGGTTTACCACTCTCTGGTCTAAGGAATAAAAACCATTATATCTAAAAAAAAAAATAGAAAGAAAAGAAAAAAGAAAAAAAAGAAAGAAAACAAACTTAAATTCAAAAGAAGAGTATTCAAGAATATTGGACACTTTTGTATTGCCTAATCTAAAACACAAGTAGGACACAAGTACTCCTTGACTGATATGGATAAATGTTAGAATATTATAAAGACCCAAATGATGAAAAAATGTTTTAAGATTTCTCATTTTTCACATCTTAAAAGTATTCAAGTATATCCACACTTACAGAACTCTTTTTCCAAAGTACCAATTCTGAATTAGGTCAAGTATTTGAAGAATGGTTCTATAGATTATATTTAAATTACTTTAAAAGTAGAATGATCGCAAAAGTCTCCTTTGAGTTATGCAAAGATGATAAAGCTTTCATAGCCAGTATATTACTTAATACTTATGGAAAACATTAGTGCTTTTATAATATCATCATGATGGTTACCATAGTATAAAAAATGATAAATTAAGATAACATTATTAGAATACTATTTTTTCCCTCTTAAATTATTTCCAAATTATAGAATTAAGTATGGTAGAGAGAATTGGACGGCCCAAGTTACTGTATAATCTCCTCCCCTTGAGTATGGGCAGAACTAGCAATTTACTACTAATACAATATGGGAAAAGGAAATGTATTTTGAAGCTATAGTTAAAGTCTCTAATAAGTTGATTTTTAGGTTAATCAAAAAAGAGATGCAGCCATGGTAGCATGCACTGGAAGATGCTGCTATTCAGCAGGCAGAGGCCACTAGGATGCCTGGGTTTTATTTTTGGCCCACCCTAAATGTCAGGCATGGTGGCTCACATCTGTAACTACACCTGCTTGGGAGATGAGGCAGGAATGTCACAAGTTCATGGCCAGTGTGAGAAACTTAGCAAGACCTTATCTGAAAGATCCAAGTGTGGCAGTGAATGCCTGTAGTCCCAGCAATTCGGGAAGCTGAGGTAAGAGAATGGCAATGTATAGATCTTATATTTAAAAAAAAAAGAAGGAAAATTATCCTGGTGGGCCTAGCCTAATCATGGATCCACTAAAGTGAAGAGAAGTAAGGTAAAGGTTCTTTCATTTAAACTGAGAACCCATCTCTGATTTACCCCTTGATTATTATATCTTTGTAAGACACTGAGCATAGGAACCAATTAAACAACGTCCAAAATCCTGACCCACAGAAACTGTGTAGTAATAAATTTACATTAAGTCACTAAGTTATTACTTAGCATAAAAAAAGAGAAGCAAAGAGAGGAAATTTTAATATTGATTAAAAATAACCATATTATAAAATATGCTCATAGGGAATGAAGAAATCATTTCAGGTTCTTCACAACACATATCGAAATGGACATATTTTGGATTTATGTGTTTATTACTTGTATAAATGATCCACTAAAATATATGACTTTGGAAGAAAATAGCTCTTTTTTGTTCATGGCTATTAGATTATATTTAAATTACCTTAAAAGTAGAATGATCCTGGGGCCAGCAGTTAAGGTAATGGCTATGTCGCTGGACTCCTATGTAGTCGACTATGGTTCACGTCCTGGACCCGGTGGCTTAAAACTCACACTGGGTGCGTGTACATGCATGTCCAAGATCCCGAGAGGAGAACGGAGAAGAAGGGATTGTGATGTGGCCATACCCCCTGGGGGGTGATTTCTCACTTTCTGTCTCTCTGTCTCTCTCTGTCTGTCTGGCAAGCACACGTGCCCTATAGCAAAAACCTCTCCAAAAAAAAAACAAGTAGAATGATCCTCAAAAACTGTGCTCAGTAAGCCTATTCCCTTTGTGCTTCATCTCTGACAATCAAAATTTTTTCCTCTTCTATCACATTGGCTGCCCCATATTACTGAGTGGAAATATCCCAAATTCCCCTTCCCTTCAGAATCTACGTTCTATAAAATCAGAAACTGAATTTATTTTTGAATATCAGTGTCTAGATTCACTGTTCCACACATAAGGCTTACCCAGTAGGAGATCTTTTGAAGTTAATTTAGGTTAATTTCAAAAATATTTGATTTTTATGGGTTATTTACTACACATGCAAATCCTTAGCTCTCCATTACTGAGAACGAAGAAGGAAGATTTATGTTTTTTAAAAGATGTTGAAAGTCAGTCCTCTTACATATTCAGTGTGTACTCATCCTCAGTGTTTTTCTTATGTCTACGAAAGACCAAAGCAGCATGTAAGAAAATTAGTGATTTCTTTTAAACAAGCATGTCAATTGATAAAACATTAGTACTTTATATCAACAAAACTAATGTGTATCAACATATTTTGAAAAAATATGTTCCCAACTAATAACATGGGTGTTGTGTGTGTAGTAATAACTGTATTTTCTAGCATAAGAGTTGGTTAGTTTCTTTTAAAGTGAAGTTTGAATAAATAAATAAATAAATGCAGTATCTTGCTTTTTAACTAATATCTGTTAGTCCTCTGAAGACAGGAATCATGATAAGCTCTATTAAAAGCATTTTGAAAGCCCCAAATCCTTTTTTGTTGTCATATGAATTGCCTGAATATAGATATAAATCATTACCTTTTACTCCATTATCCTTTATTTGACAGTTGATAAGTCATTACATCCAATTCCCTACCACAAATTATCTGTCAACCACAACAAAATAAACACTTTTAAAAAAAAAAAAAACTATGTATTTATTTGTTTCCATGAGAGTAGAAGACAGAGAGAGACAAAGACAGTCACCTCCAAAAGGCACCTCATACTGTGATTCTACTCCCAGCCTCAGCTACCCAGGATCACAGACAGACACACACACACACACACACACACACACACACACACACACACGTACATGGTATAGCAACCCCAGGATACAAACTTGGGACTTTCCCTTATGGCTTCAACATCAAAGAGCATTACATTACAGCTACTTTCACAGCTTATTTCTAAGTCCATGACAAAATATTATTTGCTTCAAAAAGTAAAAATGTTTCCAGTTCAAGGCAAGATGCTATAACAAGGATATGATTTACCCTCCTAACAAAGAAAAAAAAATTGATGAAATATATGAACCACTGGTACTCAAGGCATTTGACATCAGGCTTTAAAGACCAGTGATCCCTGAAAAAATATGTAGACAGTGGTCCAATGATTGTCCTAACTCACCACTTTCAGAGTTCTCAGCTATGGCACAGACAGGAAGATCCTGTGAAAGGGATGGAATTCCCAAGTTGAGAGTCCAAACAGGCTAGGCTAGAGAATAACACAGAGAAGAGTGGAACAAAAAGAAAATGCCAAAGAACTGTAGTGGGTCCTCTTTGGGTGTTCAGCAGAGTACTGATCAACCCATATATTAAATAAACTGCCCAAGACTAGGAAAAGAGCCACAATAAAGGAGTAGAGGAAACTGTAGTCGATGTTCCTGCAAGGCCAGCTTGACTGAAAATATCTTAATTCACAGGACTTTGGACAGTGTCTTAACCTATTACTAGAACAAAATTGGCTTTATTACAAATGCCGTTCTAGATCTTACGTATTTTAAAGTAATTTCTTTTTTATTTTATGAGTTTTAAATTTTGTAATCGTTTTACATCCTTACAGCATACACTATGGTTTTCTTTCCCCCACCTGTTTCCCTCCCTCCCACCTCTCTCATCAAACTGTTTCAAAGTAACTCAACTGTATCTCACAACAACACTCAAGTATAGTTATAGAACTATAAAAATCTCTTACCACTAAATGATAAAATTTGAATCATATGACACTGAATCAAATTAACTAATCAGCAAAACAAGGAAATCTGAACCATAATTAGGAAATCAATAAAAATAACCAAGAACTAACACAGCTATAAAAATTAGCAGAAAAGGAGGACATTAAAAATGTTCTAAAAAAAAAAAATGTTCTTAACTGGGAATCAGCAGTTAGTGTAAAGGCTGTGTCGCTGGACTCCCACGTAGTCGACCGCGGTTCGTGTCCTGGACCCGGTGGCTTAAAACTCACGCCGGGCGCGTGTGTGTGCGTGCCCAAGATCCTGAGAGGAGAATGGAGGGGAAGGGATTGCGGCGTGACCATCCCCCCTGGGAGGTGATTTCTCGCTTTCTATCTATGTCTCTCTCTGTCTGTCTGGCAAGCGCACACGCCCTATGGTGAAAACCTCTCAAAAAAAAAAAAAGTTCTTAACTGTATCTCATATTTTCAAAAGCTAGTGGCAATACTAAGTTAAATATAGGGATGGGAATTAGAAAATAGTCTCAGACAGAACTATAAGATTTGATTCACTAAAATTCACTAAAAATGATTAATAATAAAACATATTAAAGTTATTTCAAGTGATAATAGATCATTGAAAGTTTGACTTCTTTAAGATGTATAAAATACTTGTTTTAAAAAGAAGAGAGAGAAGGAAAAAGAAAGAAATAGTCGAAATCAGATTCTAGTACTATATTTTTATTATTTCTTTTAAAAATTATTTTGACTGTTTAGTTCCTTTACATTTTGATATGAATTTTAAAATTTGCTTGTCAATTTCTACAAGAAAGCCTCATGGAATTTTGGTTGGGATTGCATTGAATCTATTGGTCAAATTTGGGCAAAACTGATATTTTTCTCCTATGATGCTTTTTGTTGTTGTTGTGATACGGTACATGCTCTGGAGAGAGACAGGAAGAGAGAGAAAGAAGGAAACTGAGGAATCATGGCCATACCATAACACTTCTCCATTCTCTTTTCAGGATCTCATGATCAGTGTGTTTTTCAAGTTGCCAGGTCTGGGACACGAACCACACAGTTGGCCATGTAAGATTCAACTGTCTTAACCACTGCAACACCTAACTGGCTCAATGAACTAAGTACATGTAACTCTCTTTTTATTTAGGTCTTTCTCGGCAATATTTTGTGTGTTGCAGTGTTTAGGTCATATTCATACTTTGTCAGATTTAGGTCTAAGTATTTCATGTTTTTTAAAGTTCTTATAAGTGGTATTGGTTTTTTAATTTAGATATTTTGTTTCTATTGTATATGTATAACTAATTTTTGTATATTAACCTTCTCTCTAATATTCCAGGCCATATATAGTTCTTAGAGCATTTTTATATATTCCATTGAATTTTCACCATATGTGATCATATTAACTTAGAATAAAGATAGCTTTACTTCTTTCTTATTGATCCAAATGCCTGTTATGTTTTTTCTTGCCTTTTTATATTTACTAAAATTACCAATACACTGTTTAATAGGTTAGAGCAGATATCCTTGCCTTTGACAAATGCCTATTTTTTTCTGTTAAGTTGAGCACATGGTTTTCATTATATTGTTTTTGCTATTACTATTCTATCTAGTTCCAAAATATCTGTATCACCACAAAAGAAAACCCTTTACTCTTGAAGAAGTTAGTCTCTCTTTACTGGGGGTGGGCTTTCTCCTCGTCCTCTCCCTTACCCCCATATTCTGGCAACCACCAATCTGCTTTTGATCTGTATCAATTTGCCTATTTTGAATATTTCATATCAATGAAATAATATAACATAGGACCCTTTGTGCATGGTTTCTTTCATTTCATGCAATGATTTTGAGTTTAATTCGTGTTGTAGAATGCATGTTTTAATTTGTATCACTGAAGAATATTTTGTTTGAATGTCCTATATATTGTTTATCTACCCATCCATTGATGGGTATTTGAGTTCTTTGTACATTTTGGCTACTGCAAATAGTGCAGACCATTGATATTGGGCTTTGTACAAAAGCTATTTTTTGTTTGCATGAAAAAATTGGCATAAAGTGGGACCAGCAGTTAGCATAATGGCTATGTCGCTGGATTCCCATGTAGTCAACTGGGTTTGAGAATCAGACCCAGTGGCTTAAACTGACACCAGGTGCGTGCGCGTGTGTGCCCAAGATCCTGAGAGAAGAATGGAGGAAAAAGGATTGCAGTGTGGCCATCCCCCCGGGGGGTGATTTTTCACTTTCTATCTCTCTGTCTCTCTCTGTCTTTCTGGCTAGTGCACGCGCCCTATAGCAAAAAAACACTCCAAAAAAAAAAAAAAAGAAAAGGTTGGCATAAAGTAAAAGAGAAGGACACGGTATGTGCAAGTCTTTTAACAAGAATTTATAATGTTATTTTTCCCTTATGAGAGAGTCTGAAAAAATCTACTTAAGACTATAGCAGTTTTAAGAATAAAATTAAATCCATATTACTTATTAATTGTGTAAAAAAAAGCCATGAGAGACCATTATCTGTAGTTTTGCTAAAAGGACAACCTGGGGAGATATCAAAGATCTTTCTTGAGCTGCTTCGGTGCCTAAGATCCCGAGAGGAGAATGAAGGAGTAGGGATTGCGGTGTGGCCATTCCCCCTGGGGGGTGATTTCTCGCTTTCTACCCCTCTGTCTCTCTCTGTCTTTCTGGCTAGTCCACGCGCCCTAAAGCAAAAAAACCCTCCAAAAAAAAAAAAAAAAAGAAAAGGTTGGCATAAAGTAAAAGAGAAGGACACGGTATGTGCAAGTCTTTTAACAAGAATTTATAATGTTATTTTTCCCTTATGAGAGAGTCTGAAAAAATCTACTTAAGACTATAGCAGTTTTAAGAATAAAATTAAATCCATATTACTTATTAATTGTGTAAAAAAAGCCATGAGAGACCATTATCTGTAGTTTTGCTAAAAGGACAACCTGGGGAGATATCAAAGATCTTTCTTGAGCTGCTAAGATTAAAGGTAAAAATGTTACTGAGGGATTTATATAACAGAGAAGAGTATAGTCTGTAAATGAAATTCTAAACATGACTCAACCCAGGGTTGAATAAAGGAATGAGTATAGAAGATAGATTCATTTTTTCATTAAGTAAACTAAAAGCTTAGTTTTACATGCATGAAGTATATCTTCTAACTTTATTGGTTGCAACAATACAGAACGACAAAAGGAAAAAAAACCACTTCAGTGAGTTTATCAAATTGGAAGAAAAAAGACAAGGATATGCTAGCATCTACTGTCTTTCATTTGAGTTAAATTAATAATTATTTAAAATAGCTACATTTCTGAAGTAATTTTATTTGGTGTTTGGCACATAATAGATGTAAAAGATTTTTAGCCTCAGGACTAATTCGTTAAGTCTAGGCTTATATTTTCATTGTATTCAGTGCCTTGTAATATCCTTAAAATGTTAAAATATATTCTTGCATTAATGAAGGCAGTTTAAAAGAGTTAACTATAACGGCAATGATTTTCCAGTTTAATTGTTCACTTAAGTGCAATAGTAACAGTGAATTAGTTAGAATAAGATACACAGTTCAAGGACACTGTGTTTATTCATTATAGTCATTTTATTGTGAAATTCTTATTACTATGCACTATGCACAACTAAGTGAAAACATAAATTAGTTGTATGTGATAAACACATACTATTTTACCTATCAATTTAAATTTCTCTAAAAATGTAAATAAAATAACTATAGCACAATTTCATTTTGTTCTTTATATATCTAATATGAACCAAATGCAAACTAAAATAGCTAGAAGAATATACATCATGATATTAGTTATGGCTATCTGGGATGAGAGAATCTGGCATATTTACCACTTTTTCTTTGCTCATATATTTTCCCCTATACTTTTGCAAACATCTATTGAATTTCACTTAAATAAAATATGTTTTTATCCTGAAATTTTTAACTGCTTTGGTGAAAGACAGACTGGATTGATCACATATGTAGGTAATCAGAGATATGGTTCATTGACTGCTTTTTGTAGGCTGTCTACACAGCACAGTAAGTTTTCAATTACTTTTAGTATTGCTCAATCTGTCTTCCAACAAGTCCCATGAAAGAAAGTCCCACTTTAAATGAAATGTACTTGATTTATTTTGGAAAAAATTCAAATAGCTATTACCTTTTAACAGGTTTCTTTTTCCTCTTCACAGAGTATTCATTTGAGGAATTTCATTGTACCACATTTCTATATTTTGTCAGACAGGGAACAAAAGGATTTATTCTTTTAGAAGTTCTCTGCCTTTAGTTGGTATCCTTTTGAGAGCAGACTACCAAACTGAGATTTTTTTTTTTCTCCAATCAAGTTCCATACTTGGGAAAAAAAGAAAAGAAAGAATGAAAGAACAAAAGATTAGGGAATAAAATTGAAAAGTTATTATCTCAAAAAACAGGTTCCCAGTTGAAGCAATATTGTTTTAACGTCCTTCATATATAAAGAAGTTATTTGAAAACTCAGTCGACTTTTACCTTAGTTATAGAAATTCTAAAATATTTTTCAGTAAAAGAAAATGGCAATGCCTCACATTGCAAAGACCTAGACAATAATACACTCTCCTAGTTCAACAAGGATAACCCAGATTTAAATTGCAGTTTTGACACTAGCAGAAAGTGACTCTTGGCAAGTTAAAAAACTCCTCTATACTTCATATTCCTCATATATAAAATACAGATAGATTATGTTAGAGGACAATGGAGAGAATTAATTAAGATAATACCTTTAAGTAACAGAATAGTCCCTGACTCATTACGAATACTCAACAAGTATTAGTTATCATTACATTATCAGTATCGTAACAGTGGATACATGTCTCAAAATTTTCAGTTCTAGAATAAACTTTCATACCTTACTGTTAATTTTTCTATTTAATATGTAACCATGTCAGGCCAGTAGGTGGTGCAGAGGTTAGAAAGGCCAACTGTAGAATTCGAGTTTCTGACCTGGCAGATTTTAAAACATGCCTAGTGTATGTGTTATATTCCCCAAATCCCATGAAGAGTATAGAGAAGGGATTGTGGTGTGGCCACCCTCCTCCCTCCTTAGGCGATTTCTCACTTCTCCCTGTCACTCTCTGGCAAATGCATACACCTTATAGTAAACTTAAAAAAAAAAAAAAAAGAAAGAAAGAAACTGTCAAATATGCACAAAATGCAATTCAAACTAACTGAGATATCAATAATCTTATGATGTAACTTATAAATTATTGATATTTTGCTAATCAGGCACTAAAGTCTGAATGTCCCAGCATACACTTATGAAATCCATTTCCTTTCCTCCTTCTGTGGGGCATATTATATTCTGACCTTATATTTGATATTTCTTTGCATATTTTTAGGGATTTCTGTAAATGATTTATAATGTCATTTTTCATCTGTAATTGATATACATTTAAGTAAATTACTATGCTATACACATTCTTCTGAAGTTAGTTTTTCACCTTATATATGGGAAATGTACCCATATTAATAGATATACAGTGATTAAATGCATAAATAATTGTAATAAAAATAAAATATTTAAAGAAAAAAGTAAAAATAAAATAGAGAGAGCACTTGCAAAGTATTAATATTGTTTTACTTATATAATAATTATGTAGGGAAGACATCAACTTCCTACATTATATACTTTGTCTTTGGATTATACAATACATATTTACTAATATTCACAATTAAAACATAAAAACATTTTTAAAAATTAAAAAAATTTAAAATAGTTTCCATAATTATTATTTTCATTTCATTTTTATGCATCTCTATAGGGAACAATATGTTTTTGTTTTTGTTTTATGGCACTTGCACTTGCCAGAGAGAGACATAGTTAGAGAGACAGAGAGACAAAGAGAGAAAGTGAAAACTTACCTCCCCCACATGCCAGGGGGATGGCCACACTGCATTCTCCTCTTAGAACTTTGGGCATGCACCTACACATGCCCAGCATGGTTTTCAAGCCCTATCTGAGACTCATACCACATTTGGCTACGTGGAACCCCAAAAACCATGTTACCTGCTGACCCTGTTTTGTTTTTTTTTTCCAAGTTTGCATGTGGTACATGACAATCAAATCAAGGATGTTACCATATATATCATTTTCAATAGAGAACCTTACACTTTTTGTCTATTAAGCATTTTTTCCTTTGTGCCTCTCACTCACCCTGTAACATATACTCCCCTCCCTTAGAGTCTCTGTTATCTACACTTATCCTCTATACTAGCGTATCTTCAATTCTTTCAAATTCTGCCATAGACTGCAAACATTCAGTAAATATTGAGTGGGGATATACAATGTCTTTCAGAATCTGACTTAGTTTGCTCAGTATTAAATTTTCATTTTTTTTCTTTTATTGCTATTTAAATTTCCTTTGATTGTAACATATTTTTATCCTTTTCCATTTTTGTTAATATTTAAGCTTAGTTGCTTCTCTTTTTTTCAAAGATAGTATTTATATGGAATCCCTTTAAGAAGCTCCTTGCACACCAATCAGTGTTTATCTATACACAGACACAGAATGAACATTTCAGTGAACAAGCTTTCTTTAACTCCAAATTACTCTCTAAATATCTTATTATAAGCTTTATTTTCACCAGCTGTATAAAATAATTTTACTCTCCGGCCTCTCTTCCACCACATGGTACATTCATACTTTAAAAACATTTTTCATTCCTACGAGTAAAAATGGTATCTTGGGTGATATTTATTTGTCAATTCCTTGATTACTAGTAAGTTGAGCATCTTTTCATAAGTGAATTGGGTATTTAGGTTTGCTTTTGTTAGTTGCTCACTGGTGATTTTAGCAATCTTTTTAAATATCGGTTGAAGCACTAATGCCAAAGTGACATGCCAGTGACCAAGACGACCTTGACATCCCTCACAATGTGATGAAATTTTAGAGATGTTTCTTTCTGATCATGTTTCTTAGAGTATGTATTTTTAAAAACCTGTCATCATAAATTCTTTTTCTTCCTTCTGAAAATATAATCTTTTCTCAGCTCTTACCAGTTTTACCATCCGATAATATTTTTCTCAAGGATCTGAGATCCATCTTTTTTAAATGTAGTTATCAATATAATGCCCATACCAATGTCACAGAGTTTACTTTTTTTTAATAGAAATAATTTTTTTTTGATACAGGGTTCGTGCACTTGCCAGAGAAGTAGAGAAAGTGAGAAATCACACCTCCACCCCAAAAGAGGAATGCCATGCTATAATGCTTTCTCTTCCATTCTCCTCTTGGGTTTTTGGCATGCATGCACTCACACTCAGTCTGAGTTAGAAGTTGCCAAGTCCAGGACTTGAACCACGGTTAACCATGTGGGAGTTCAGTGCATTAACCACTATGGCACCTGCTGGCCTCTCCCCCAATGTTTTCACCTAGTTTTCTTGTTTTTATGATTTGTTATTTGCATTCAATTGTCATACATCTCTATAGCACAGTTTTACATTTAAGTCTTTTACCTATTTGAATTTTTTGTATGTGGCATGGTGTGAGATTAGGGTCTAATTTCATTCTTCTGCAGATGAGTTATTCAATTATCCTAACATCATTTATTGAAGAAATTATTCTTTGCTTATTGCATGTTAATGACATCTCTGTCAAAAATCAACTGACCACCGGGGACCAGCAGATGCTGCAATGGTTTACGTTGCTGGATTTCCACAGAGTTGGTCACGTTTTGAGTCCTGGACCTAGAGACTTAAATTTGTTAACTGTGCCTCTGATAAGGGACTGATAACCAGAATACACAGGGAACTCAAGCGGCTTACCCGGAAGAAAATGATTGACCCAATTAAAAGATAGGGAAATGAGTTGAATAAACAACTCTCTAAGGAAGACATATGAACAGCCAAAAAGCATATGAAAAAATGCTCAATATCCCTCATTGTAAGAGAGATACAGATCAAAACTACAATGAGATGCCACCTAATCCCAGTCATTATGGCAAAGATTAAAAAATAATAATAATAATAATGGTTGGAGGGGATGTGGTGAAAGGGAAACACTCCTACACTGTTGGTGGGAATGTAAATTGTTCCAGCCACTGAGGAATGAAGGAGAGCAATATGGAGTTTCCTCAAAAACCTTCAAATAGAACTACCATATGATCCAGCAATTCCACTCCTGGGTATCTACCCAAAGGACAGGAGAACACTCAGTAGGAAAAGTGCTTGCACAACTATTTTCATTGCAGCATTATTCACAATTGCTAAGACATGGAACCAACCCAAATGTTTACAAGCAGATGAATAGATTGAGAAATTGTGGCACATATACTCCATGGAATACTATTCAGCCATTAAAAAAAAGGCTCTGGAATTTGATAGAAAGTGGACGAATATGGAAGATTTTTTGCTGAGTGAAGCAAAACAGGCTATGAAAGAGAGACATTGTGTGTCTCCACTTGGAATTTACTTACTGTCCGCACTCTGGCGTA